>NW_019942961.1:143486-150695 GCF_002910315.2 Salvelinus sp. IW2-2015
TGGTGGTACAGCGGTGCAGCCACCGAGAAGAGAAGAAGGGCTCTCTCTACGGAAGATGACATCCTCGGAGAAGTGATACACGGCCTCAATCGGAGAGAGAATCTAACATCGCTCCTGGCAACCAACCGTTAAATTGACCATCTGCAATTTATTTTTCTGTCATGACAGGCGCGAGGCTGAGCGGGAGGGCTCAGCGAGGGAACAGACATGGAGCTAATGCATTATCTGTCTGTGTGGTGGAGTCCCCTGTATCTGACAGAGTGGAGAGCCAGTAGTTTAGTACACCCGGCACAGAGCCACACAGACCAGGGCAGATGGAGAGAAACTGGAGTGAGTCGTGTTTATTCTGGAGCCATTAGGGCTCAGAGGAGAGCCAGCATGGAGGAGATAGCGGAGTGGAGAGGTGTAGTGGTGGTGTGGGGGGTGTGTGTGAGAGAGTGTGTTTTCTCTACTCTGATTAAAACAGCTTTTCTGTAATCTATGTTATGATGTCACAGTGATGTGTGAGAGCTGTCTAAATGCACCCAACTCATTCTTCTCTGTCAGAAAGTGGAAGGATGGTGGATAAACAAGCAGCTACATAATACTATTACTCCAACAAGCAATTTAACAAAATCAGGAAAGACCCCCCAAAAACCATGATACACCCCCAAAAAAGCGAAAAGCTTGCTTTTACCTTCATAAGTTCCACTCTCTAGTAAGGCTCCACTTTTCTCCAATTCCATAAACCGATCAACAGTCACAAAGTTGTAGTCCACCCCCGGGACCTCTCCTTCCTTGGGCTGCCTGGTTGTGCCTATCAGAGAGGAGAGGGGAGGAGCACAGTTGCACAGTTACAATCAGGGAACTTACTAAGAAACTGTGTACACCTGCATACAGGAGAGAGGAGCAGGGTAAGCATTATGGCCCTTACTATAAACTGTGTGTACCATAGAAATAGAATGAAAGAATTGTAATTCTATGGTGTGTACATCATGACAGTACATTAAAGGGATACTTTGGGATTTTGGTTAATGAGTCAGATGATTGCGTGGATACCATTTTTATGTCAATGTGTCCATTATGAAGGAAGTTTGTGGTAGTTTTGCGAGCCAATGCTAGTTAGCTAATGAAACTCCCTTTAACTTCCTTCAAACTGCACACAGAGACATACAAATGGCATCCACGAGTTCATCTGACTCTGGGGAAGCAGATTAAGGGCTTCATTGCCAAAATTCCGAAGTTTCCCTTTAACAAAAGGATCCTACTTTGAAAACCTCAGCGTCTCATAAAGAATCAGAACAGAACGGCCGATTAAGGACAAGCTGACCCTGAATCAGTTGTATTCATGTATTCTGAGCGGATCTCTCGGTTGCACATTTGAATTCAACTGAATACTTAAGTACTGTCCTTTGGGATGATGAGCGATGAGGCCTTCACTAGGTAACGTTACAGGAAGGTTTCAGCTGAGTGATGCAACTCCAACAAAGAGGAGAGAAATAAGTTCAATCTGCATGCAGAGTGTCAACGCCTCTCAAAGACGGTAGACACAGAGCCTCTACACAACCTCACAGGGCTTCTGTCTACATGTTATCGCGAGTGAGACGAGAACGCTAGCCTGCTAAATGCTAACAGTGGCACCCTTTCAATCTTGTTAGCATTAGCATAAGTGGCTAGTTCTCGTCACATTTGCCAGTCAATTAAGAGCATTGGGCCAGTAACCGAAAGGTCACTGGTTAGAATCTCAGAGCCAGGGCCTCCCGAGTGGCGCAGTGGTCTAAGGCACTGCATCACAGTGCTGGCTGTGACTCTAGAAATTCTGTGTTCGAGTCCAGGCTCTGTCACAACTGGCAGCGACCGGGAGACCCATGGGTCTGCGCACAATTGGCCCAGCGCCGTCCGGGTTAGGGGAGGGTTTGGCTGGCAGGGATGTTCCATCGCGCACTAGCGACTCCTGTGGCGGGCCGGGCGCAGTGCACGCTGACACGGTCGCCAGGTGCACAGTGTTTCCTCCGACACATTGGTGCGGCTGGCTTCCGGGTTAAGTGTTGTGTCAAGAAGCAGTACGGCTTGGTTGGGTCGTGTTTCGGAGGACGCATGGCTCTCGACCTTCGCCTCTCCCGAGTCCATACGGGAGTTGCAGCGATGGGACAAGACTGTAACTACCAATTGGATACCACGAAATTGGGGAGAAAAGGGGGTAAAAGTTTAAAAATATATATTTAAAAAATAAAAGAATCTCAGAGCCAACTTGGTGAAAAAGCTGTTGATGTGCCCTTGAGCAAGGCTCTTAACCTTAATTGCTCCTGTAAGTCACTCTGGATAAGAGAGTCTGCTAAATTGTTAAAAAATCCCAAAATGTAAATGTAAATCACATGTTTTACAAACTCTCTCTACTAAGCATAGTGCATGTTTGAGAGACAGCTGTAATTTCCAGTCAGTGTTGTGTTGTGGAGGATATGATGCTAAAGGTATATCAAGGTATAAATTAGTTCCTAAACACTCCTGCTAGTGCAGTGTGCTAATTAGCCTGTTCGAGCACCAGAGGTTAGGCTAATTGATGCTGGCTGTGATAGCTCCAAGGTACTGCATCCCTGAGGTGTTAAACAGCTTATTCCCACATCCGTGTTACACTGCTGGAAAAGCCTGGCCTATGGCAGCCTTTGGAGCTGGAAGAGCCTGGCCTATGGCAGCCTTTGGTGCTGGAGGAGCCTGGACTATGGCAGCCTTTGGTGCTGGAAGAGCCTGGGCTATGGCAGCCTTTGGTGCTGGAAGAGCCTGGACTATGGCAGCCTTTGGTGCTGGAAGAGCCTGGACTATGGCAGCCGGTTGGTGCTGGATGAGCCTGACATAGGCAGCCTTTGGGGCGGAACGAGCCTGGACCTTGCAGCAGTCTCTTGGTGCTGGAAGAGCCTGGCCTTTGGCAGCCTGGTTGCTGTGTGAAGTAGCTGGACTATATGCAGCCTTTGGAGTGCTGGAAGAGCCTGGACTATGGCAGCCTTTGGTGCTGGAAGAGCCTGGACTATGGCAGCCTTTGGTGCTGGAAGAGCCTGGACTATGGCAGCATTTGGTGCTGGAAGAGCCTGGCCTATGGCAGCATTTGGTGCTGTAGAGTCTGGCCTATGGCAGCCTTTGGGTCTGTTCGATACATGTGGCATGATCAGATTGGCCCCCTAAAGGCAGATTGAATTCCTGCTTCACTCAATACCAGTTCCATTAACACATTCCTCGAAAATGCCTAGATTCCGGCTAGAACTGCACCACAAGGCTAGCGAGGGTAAGTGTGTGTGTGTCTGTTGCGTCAGACAGTTCATATGTCTGCGACACCATGTCACAAGATGATGCAGCCATGTGTGCCAACTTAGTCTGGGGCCACAAGCTCTTATCGCCTGTCACATGTCATTACGATGTAACAGCGGTGACGGGAGGTGCTGGATTGGTGCAAACTGAATGACCCCACACCATTCTGTCACGACAGTCACAAGAGCTGTGAGATACTCTGTGCTTTTCTTCAGTAAGTCGATTTTGGACT
This sequence comes from Salvelinus sp. IW2-2015, assembly GCF_002910315.2. NCBI lineage: Eukaryota > Metazoa > Chordata > Actinopteri > Salmoniformes > Salmonidae > Salvelinus > Salvelinus sp. IW2-2015. The sequence goes on from NW_019942961.1 coordinate 146,998, forward strand.
CCGCCACCCTATTGCTCAACGCTGCTGACAGGGAGTCCAAGCGTGAAATAACGTAAAGAAAAGAAAATGACTCCACCAAGACCATTAAAGCCCTTGCCAACGTTGTCTTAAAAGTTCAATGTTGATAAATCTGTCCTTAGATGGGAAAAGCAAACCGCTGGAGATTTCAACAGATACCATGCAACGGAAACCAAAAGTCTCTCAGAGTTCAGCATCYACYTTAAACCATGGTGCTSCACATGAAAACACACCAGGCAGAGAGTTGTAGGTGAGGGTTGAGAGAGGAGTGGGAGGGGGCTGGTCTAGGGGCGTGATGTGGCACATCTGAGCCATGTTGATATGTGCTGAGGAGAGGAGATGCTCGTGAACACACATACAGTGTGTGTGTGTGTGTGTGTGTGTGTGTGTGTGTGTGTGTGTGTGTGTGTGTGTGTGTGTGTGTGTGTATGAGATACACTATGGCACTTCCAGTGCTACCCTGCATGAGGCCTGCGTAACGATAACAGATTACACCTCCCGACAGCGCTACAGAACGGCCGACACACAGCACAACACTTCAAAGGGAACCTTTGATGTCACGGAACTACTGTATAATTAGCACCGTCTTCCAGTGGGGACTTTTCTGTGGCGACACTTTCTAATAGAAGCAACCTATAAGGCATGAAAGTGGTTTTCTGTACTTTCAGAGTTCTGGGTCATCTGTTAGATTTGACATTAGTGTAACATCCAAGCTGGTTMAAGAGAGACATTTGTAGTGACAATTCCCTATAAAAAGCCACTGGCACAGGAGAGAGATGTCCATAACGTGTCCAAAGAAATTGCTTTCCAACCGTAACTCTTTTCGGAGTTCCCATTTATAGATCCAATACAAATATTAGCATATAAAAGGTGCAGAGGTCAAATCTATGAGCATGCTCTGTGCTACGGTAAGAACTGTATGCCTTCTCCTCTTCCGTCTCTGCCAACCCTACCTGGTCACCTGTGCTACATGTGACCAGTGAACCATGACCCCAACAGTGCCCTCTAGTGGACAAGCAAGTTAAAATAACCATTGACAYACAACATATACAATGACATATAAACAGGCCAAAACGGCTCCTACACACCGGCCCCTATGGTTTGACATGTAGAAATCACCACMTAGCATGATGGAGTAAACATATGCGGTAACACATCCTCGATAGACTAAAGGTTCTTCTTCCCTAGTGACTGATCTAAGAAGCCTATATTTATCTGTAATTTACAAAAGCCCCATTGGTATACATTTACAATAAAGTAGGACCACATACCAAATAAATCAAGCTGACATACTGTAGGTGCATTGCCCCTAGTGGGTATTTTCAAGGCTGTTCCCATGGGCATTTGGGCACTTCTAGAGTGCTGATAATTTACACTAAAGCTGTGTATTGTTGTGCTGTACAGGAAATGCTTTTTCATGTTCAACAAACATCCTACTTATTAATCTCCTGTTCGGTGGGAGGTGAAGCAAGGAGAGAGAAAGAAAGAGAGAGAGAGAGAAAGAGAGAGATTGAGAGAGAGATGGAAAGAGAGAGAGCGAGAGAGAGATTGAGAGAGAGAGAGCGAGAGAGAGAGAGAGAAAGAGAGAGAGATTGAGAGAGAGCGAGAGGTAGTGAGTGAACACAGACGATTCATCAGAGGGGAAGCCAGGATTTTCACTGGAGCAATCTGCAAACAAAGCCGAGAATAACACAAACAGATTACCAGAGATAACTGTGGCGGATACCCAGCTATTTGTCCCGCGGTACGACGCTGTAATGACTCAGAAGCGGCTGTCGTATTTCCACGTACAAAATGTTCCCTGAAACTCCCGGGGAGCGGAGAGGGGAGTAGGGGATGAGAGAATAAGGGAAAGAGATAGCGAGAGAGAAAAAAATAATGATGTCTGAACAGCTCTTCCTCTCCGCTGAGCAAGGAGAGAGAGAGAGAGAGAGAGAGAGAGAGGAGAGAGTGTGGTGGGTGGTGTGAAGGGTCTGTGCGTAGAAGGCGTGGAGATGAAGCATGTCTCACGGAGTAGACTAGAGCTGCAGCGTGGGCAGTAGAGCTGCCTGCCAGCCAGGCCTCTACTACTCTCCCATCTCTCCCATGGCTCTCTTCCTACACTACAGTTATATCCATCCATAGGGTTTCATAGCCAGGGGCCAATAGATCAGCTCTTAACACATCCAGCTTAGTACCATTGTCCAGTAATGGATCCCGGGTCAGGGCATCTAGCCTGAGTTGTTTTAAATCCAAACCCATTCAACAATGCACTTCAGTGGAATAAATGTACCCAGCCAGAAGGGCAGCCATCTGCGCATTGCACTTCATGTGGCATGCATTAGTATGACCCTTAAGTATATCTACACTGTTTAACGTCGTTGATTGGCAGAGGCATCGGTAACTGGATCACAACTATGTGAATCCATGTGTGTCCCAAATGGTACCCTATTCCCTATATAGTGCACTACTTRWGACCAGGGCCCTATTCCCTATATAGTGCACTACTTTWGACCAGYGCCCTATTCCCTATATAGRGCACTACTTTAGACCAGAGCCCTATTCCCTATATAGTGCACTACRTTTGACCAAGGCCCACTGGGCCCAMAGGGCTCTGGTCAAAAMAAATGCACTACATCGCAGCCCACGACAGTTAAATGAGTGTGTCAGACCATCTGCAAGTGGAAATATTGGCTCCAACTTCAAACACTGCTGGGATGGCGGCGCAACAGAGGTCTGGTTCAGTGAGTGCATATCCCCAGGCTTTGGAGAGAAATAGTAAGATATACTACGTCCAGACTTCAATCTCTCTCCCAAGATACTATATCAACCCTCAAGCAGCTATGATCAAGCCTGACACTCCACAGCTACTATGGCAAGAGACAGAAAAGCACAGGGAGAAATATCCCCTTCTCTAAGTGTGTAGAGAGTGTGTAGAGCTTAGAGGGACACTGCGTTATGTCCCTGCCTGGTCTCTCTCTGGTCCTTCTCCTGTCCTGAGGCTGCAGACCACATGTCACCTCACAGGTCTCCAGCCATCCATCAATCAGAGGAGAGTGAGAAAGACACCACAGGACCAGAAGACCCTTTCAAAGCATCGTTATAGCACATCCCTCACATCCCTCTCAGTCTGACCTCTCCCCCTCTCCCTCCCTCCCTCTCTCRATCTTGGAGAGCAGCTATTACAGTCAGTGTGGTTTTAGAACTAGCCAATGTGATGTGACAGACTGCAGAAGAAGACTTGAGGCTGTACCTCTGTCCACCCTGCTTACCTTCTCCGCTCCTTACACATATGCTAGCCTTCAGACTGCATTAAAAGACCACATGTTGCCAGCAGCAGCGGCTGTTGCTTTCACAGCTAGTCGAAGGCCTAGCTTACTGAGATAGACACACAGAGACAGGCTTGACCTCTGAATCTCATATACTTGTTGTACTCTGTCCCTGACAAACAACATGCAGCTAGTTTCAAAACAGCCTTGAGTTTCACTTAGCAAGCCACTTCTGGGAGAAACTGTTCCATGTCAAATTGAAATCTCCAGCTCCACTGCCTCCAGTAGTCAGACCCAGTGTGTGTGTCAATGGGCTGCAGTGCATTGAAGGGGCCGGGATAGGGGGACTGTGTGGGCAGGAGCTGGTGATGGGATCAGCTTCCGGTTGGCTGGGTAAAGCCCCACTAGGCCCAGGGTGTTGTGACAGTGTGT
>NW_019942961.1:157485-159259 GCF_002910315.2 Salvelinus sp. IW2-2015
AGAGAGAGAGATGGAGTAAGCAGGGGGAGCGAGAAAGAGAGGTTGAGGAGGAAGGAAAGAGACGGAGAGAGAAAGAAAGAAAGACAGAAAGATGGAGATTGAGAGGGAGCACTGACTTGATCATCTCATTGAAGGCTGTAAAACCCTCAAGGTCAGAGGTATGAATCTGCCAGCTCAGCTTCACTCATAATTAATCATACACACCCGAACACCATTACTACCTAGCATTGTACCATCACACAGGAACACTATTACTACCTAGCATTGTACCATCACAAAGGAACACTATTACTACCTAGCATTGTACCATCACACAGGAACACCATTACTACCTAGCATTGTACCATCACAAAGGAACACTATTACTGCCTAGCATTGTACCATCACACAGGAACACTATTACTACCTAGCATTGTACCATCACACAGGAACACAGGAACACTATTACTACCTAGCATTGTACCATCAACAGGAACACTATTACTACCTAGCATTGTACCATCACACAGGAACACTATTACTACCTAGCATTGAACCATCACACAGGAACACTATTACTCTAGCATTGAACCATCACACAGGAACACTATTACTACCTAGCATTGTACCATCACACAGAACACTATTACTACCTAGCATTGTACCATCACACAGGAACACTATTACTACCTAGCATTGTACCATCACACAGAACACTATTACTACCTAGCATTGTACCATCACACAGGAACACTATTACTACCTAGCATTGTACCATCACACAGGAACACTATTACTACCTAGCATTGTACCATCACACAGGAACACTATTACTCCTAGCATTGTACATCACACAGGAACACTATTACTACCTAGCATTGTACCATCACACAGGAACACTATTACTACCTAGCATTGTACCATCACACAGGAACACTAATCTACCTAGCATTTGACCATCACACAGGAACACTATTACTACCTAGCATTGTACCACACACAGGAACACTATTACTACCTAGCATTGTACCATCACACAGGAACACTATTACTCCTAGCATTGTACCATCAACAGGAACACCATTACTACCTAGCATTGTACCATCACACAGGAACACTATTACTACCTAGCATTGACCATCACACAGGAACACTATTACTACCTAGCATTATACCATCAACAGGAACACAACTACTTAGCATTGTACCATCACACAGGAACACTATTATTACCTAGCATTGAACCATCACACAGGAACACCATTACTACCTAGCATTGTACCATCACACAGGAACACTATTACTACTAGCATTGTACCATCACACAGGAACACTATTACTACCTAGCATTGTACCATCACACAGGACACTATTACTACCTAGCATTGAACCATCACACAGGAACACTATTACTCCTAGCATTGTACCATCACACAGGAACACTATTACTACCTAGCATTGAACCATCACACAGGAACACTATTACTACCTAGCATTATACCATCACACAGGAACACATTACTACCTAGCATTGTACCATCACACAGGAACACCATTACTACCTAGCATTGAACCATCACACAGGCCACATATTACTACCTAGCATTGAACCATCACACAGGAACACTATTACTGCCTAGCATTGTACCATCACACAGGAACACTATTACTACCTAGCATTGTACCATCACACAGGAACACTATTACTACCTAGCATTGTACCATCACACAGGCACACTATTACTACCTAGCATTGTACCATCACTGATGACTGGGGCCATAGACGTGGAGTATC
>NW_019942961.1:164421-180326 GCF_002910315.2 Salvelinus sp. IW2-2015
TATTATCTAGCATTGTACCATCACTGATGACTGGGGCCATGGACGTGATATTTACAATGTAAGAAAAATGACAGTATGTACATTACATATGTTCCCTTTAAGAGTAGCTGCAAGACATCCATTTATACATTTGGTGCAGTTATCTGACCATTGAGATATTTCTTAGTGGAAGGTGTTGCAGTACAAGCCATCCAATGTCCATCTCCAACCTGGGACTCAGTCCATAGGCATGCTTATTGTAATGGTCTGTAATGGTCTGATTTACAATGTAAGACAAATGACAGTATGTACATTACATTACGTTCCCTTTAGGAGTAGCTGCAAGACATCCATTGATACATTTGTTGCCAGTTATCTGACCATTGAGATATTCTTTGAGTGGAAGGGTGTTACAGTACAAGCCATCCCCATGTCCATCTCCAACCTGGGACTCAGTCCATAGGCATGCTATTGTAATGGTCTGTAATGGTCTGCATAGCAGCATCCTGTTGGAATGTCTGAAGCCATTACCTTCTATTAAATGAGTGAGAGTGGAAGCTCCTTTCACTGGCGGTCACATATCAGTCTCTTGCCACTGAGATGTAAGACCAAGGATATAGTAGAGAAAACTCAGGTACACTGGGATTTGTGTCTGATACAGACAGCAATGTGTTAGCTGCAGAGATAACATTGACACCAATAGGATTGTCCGTCCTCTACCAGCTCTATCAGAAAAACTAAATTGAAAGTTATTTTAAGTCCAGTAAAAAAGGCTTAAACTGAGTCTGGGAAACCAGTCTTAAAAGTCTATTTAATTCCAGTCCCAGATCACACCACATTCAAATCTCTCAGTGAAAGATTCTGCTAAAACTACTGAAGCCAAGAAGAGTGGAAGGGAAGTTTTCCCTAGTCCCTCTGGCTGTGCCTGGGAATCTGGGGAGCCAGRCCCACTCAGGCAGCAGTCAAACAGAGACGTGAGTGATGAAGCAACCTGGAGATGTTGACAGTGACAGATTGGTTATTCATCCAGCTTGTCATCAGAGGCTTCCAGTACTTGTGGGGGTTCATCATCAGTGTTTTGGTGGAATCTTAAGTCTGATACCAAACTCCCTCAAGTAACTGTCTACAGTACAAACAACATTCCTTGTAACTAAACAAGCCAAACAATGTTGAGCAAACATTTCACAATCCAGCACCATCATATAGCCAACTTTCTGTAAAAGTCAGTTTTCTGACATGGACATGTTATATTCCACATTCCACCATGTACATTGCATGTACAATACCTACCCCTAAAGAAAGACTTGATCATGGTGTCTGTGTCCTTGTGGAACAGGCTGACGCTCAGAACATGTATTCTCCTCCTCTCCTCCTTCCAGGGTTCTGTACTCTTTCATCACATTTCAGACATCCCTTTGGTCTCGCTCTGCATCTGAGCCTCGAGAGAATCAAAGCAGTCACTTTTGGTGTTACAGTGTGACACAATAATTCTGCAACCTGGAGACACTTGACAGCAAATACAGAGGTTCTTGGAGGCGCTAGGCATCCACTCAAACCAGTCCCTTTAATCTGSGGAGATCCAAAAACAAGAGAAAAGACAACAACGCTTTCTTTCCCCTCACAGCTGTTTCACTCTGTATCCATGGACTACAGGAGCCTCGTCATACACACACAGCCCAACCCAGGCAGGTATGGAGAGAGAGAGGGAGGGAGACAGATGGAGAGAGAGAGAGAGAGAGAAAGAGAGGGATGGAGAGATAGACACACACACACTGACACACACATAGATTGGGGGCGAGCTGATGTCATCCGTTTGGATGTGTGGCCCCGGGGTGTGTGTCTGTGTGTGTGTGTGTGTGTGTGTGTGTGTGTGTGTGTGCCTGTGGTCTCTGTGCAGCCCAGACACAGTGGGATTTATGGTGGATGTGAAAGTGCCGCTGTCAGCTTAATCCTCACACTGCAGCCAGAGATGTCCCTATCCCGGCCAGAGACCACATTACCACCCAATGACACAATCTGTTTGTCAGGGACGCCTGCCTGCCTGTCTCCATGGCTGTCTACCTGCCTGCCTACTCTGATTCAGTTATAACACCCTATCACAGCCAGTTAGGCCTGAAGCTTAGGGCGGCCATACTAGCAGACAACAGGTCCACATACCATCCAATGACCCTATTTGGTTCCATGGCCGAGCTCTGGATTGCTCCATTGCTTTCTGAAGTGGTTTTCACCCAGGTCGTTTATTTGCTACAGCCCTACAGTCATGGGAGCCATTTTGTCAGTTTGGATTGAAGAGTTAGAGTCTCTTGAGTCCTGCTTGGGATTTGAACCCATTACCGTGTTGGGTCAGAGGGGAAATAATCAGCGATCTACATGATGGCAATCATCCACACAGCAACCTCTGACCCTTTAAATCCAGAGGTTGAGCCACACCAGGAGCCTCTATCACCACCAGCTGTGTGTGTATGTCTCGCTCTCTGTGTGTGTGTGTGTATGTGTGTTTGTGTGTGTGTGTGTGTGTTGTACTTGCAAGTGTGTGTGTGTGTGCATTTACTGTGTGTGTATGTACTGTGTGTGTGTGTGTGTGTGTGTGTGTGTGTGTGTGTGTGTGTTTGGTCTCCCGGGTGGCGCAGTGGTCTAGGGCACTGCATCGCAGTGTTAGCTGCGCCACCAGAGTCTCTGGGTTCGCGCCCAGGCTGGGCTGGGTTCGCGCCCAGGCTCTGTCGCAGCCGGCCGCAACCGGGAGATCCGTGGGGCGAAGCACAATTGGCATAGCGTCGTCCGGGTAGGGGAGGGTTTGGCCGGTAGGGATATCCTTGTCTCAGTATGTGAAAAAAATATATAAAAAAATAATGTAATAAAATGTATGCACTCTACTGTAAGTCGCTCTGGATAAGAGCGTCTGCTCTTGGCCGGTAGGGATATCCTTGTCTCAGTATGTAAAAATGTAATAAAATGTATGCACTCTACTGTAAGTCGCTCTGGATAAGAGCGTCTGCTAAATGACTAAAATGTAAATGTAAAATGTGTGTGTGTGAGTGTTCAGTGATTTCCAAGATGGCGTAGCAGTCGGATGTGTGTTTGTCTTGTCCCGTCTTGTCCCATGTAAATAGTCAGTTTTTCCCGTATATATTTTAATCTCACTTTCCACCTACGATCTAAATATACATTCCTGCAACCCGCCCCACCCGAAGTGGTACGGATCTGCTATTTTTAAACATTATAACTGGAACCTCCATCAGAAGCTAGCCAGCTAACCAGCTATTAGCTAGTAGTCACTGTTAGCCATGGCTAGCGGTCCTCAGTCAATACCTGCCAGTCTGCACAACACGATATCGGACTGCTTTTCTCCACCACATCACCGGATTCCTGCCGCAAGCTCTGGGCCATTACACCGGATCATCGCAGCTATCTAGCTGCAATCGAGTCGCTACCGCTGGCTAATGCCTCTGTCCCGAAGAAAGCACCAGTTAGCCTTGAGCTAGCCTCGAGGTAGGCCCATCTCCAGGCTWGCCGAAGAGGTATACCCGCTAATTCGTGGGCTACAATACCTCTTTTGCCAATTGGCCTGGACCCTTTATTGTCGTCATGGAGCCCCGCCGATCCATTCAACAGGCTTTTCCATTGCGTTGGCACTGAAGACCCATCTGCTAACCCCGGCCCGCTAGCTTTCTGAACACCGTGCCTTCCGCTCGCCTAGCATAGTAGCGACTACCGAACGGCCCCCGGACTCACCTATTGCTGCTCATTGGACCCTATGATCATTCGGCTACACATGCCTCTCTCTAATGTCAATATGCCTTGTCTTCTGCTGTTTCAGTTAGTTCTTATTGTTTTATTTCACTGTAGAGCCCCTAGTCCAGCTCAACATGCCTTAGATAGCTTTTTTGTCACACACCCCACACATGTGGAGACCTCACCTGGCTTCATCACTCAATGCCTAGGTTTACCCCCACTGTACTCACATCCTACCATACCCTTGTCTGTACATTATGCCCTGAATCTATTCTACCACTCCCAGAAATCTGCCCCTTTTATTCTCTGTTCCCAACGCACTAGATGACCAGTTCTTATAGCCTTTAGCCGTACCCTTATACTACTCCTCCTCAGTTTCTCTGGTGATGTAGATGTTAACCCAGGCCCTGTAGCCCCCAGCATCACACCTATTCCCCAGGCACACTCATTTGTTTACTTCTGTAACCGTAAAAGCCTTGGTTTCATGTATGTTAACATCAGAAGCCTCCTCCCTCAATGTGTTTTATTCACTGCTTTAGCACACTCCGCAAACCCTGATGTTCTAGCCGTGTCTGAATCCTGGATTAGGAAGGCCACCAAAAATCCAGACATTTCCATCCCCAACTACAACATTTTCCGTCAAGATAGAACTGCCAAAGGGGGCGGATTTGCAATCTACTGCGGATATAGCTTGCAGAGTTCTGTCATACTATCCAGGTCTGTGCCCAAACAGTTTGAGCTTCTACTTTTAAAAATCCACCTTACCATAAATAAGTCTCTCACTGTTGCCGCTTGTTATAGACCCACCTCAGCCCCCTGCTGTGCCCTGGACACCATATGTGAATTGATTGCGCCCTATCTATCTTCAGAGTTTGAACCGTTAGGTGACCTGAACTGGGATATGTTTAGCACCCCGGCCATCCTACAATCTAAGCTAGATGCCCTCAATCTCACACAAATTATCAAGGAACCTACCAGGTATAACCCTAAATAAACATGTGCTAGATACATAGATATCATCCTGACCAACTTACCCTCTAAATACACCTATGCTGTCTTCAACCAGGATCTCAGCAATCACTACCTCATTGCCTGCGTTCGTGAGSGGCCCGCAGTCAAACGACCACCCCTCATCACTGTCAAACGCTCCCTAAAACACTTCAGCAAGCAGGCCTTTCTGATCGACCTGGCCCAGGTATCCTGGAAGGATATTGATGCCTGGTTGTTCTTTAAAAGTCCTTTCCTCACCATCTTAAATAAGCATGCCCCATTCAAAAAATGCAGAATTAAAAACAGATATAGCCCTTGGTTCGCTCCAGCCTTGACTGCCCTTGACCAGCACAAAAACATCCTGTGGGTACTGCATTATCATCGAATAGCCCCCGCGATATGCAACTTTCAGGGAAATCAGGAACCAATATACACAGTCAGTTAGGAAAGCTAAGGCTAACRTTTTCAAACAGAAATTTGCATCCTGTAGCACTAATTCCAAAAGGTTTTGGGACACTGTAAAGTCCATGGAGAATAAGAGCACCTCCTCCCAGCTGTCCACTGCACTGAGGCTAGGAAATACTGTCATCACCGATAAATCTACGATACGGCCCAAGAATTGAACCCTGTGGCACCCCCATAGAGACTGCCAGAGGCCCGGACAACAGGCCCTCCGATTTGACACACTGAACTCTATCAGAGAAGTAGTTGGTGAACCAAGCGAGGCAATCATTTGAGAACCAAGGCTATCGAGTCTGCCGATGAGGATGTGGTGATTGACAGAGTCAAAAGCCTTGGCCAGGTCAATGTATACGGCTGCACAGTATTGTTTCTTATCGATGGCGGTTAAGATATCGACCTTGAGCGTGGCTGAGGTGCACCAATGACCAGCTCTGAAACCAGATTGCATAGCGGAGAAGGTGCGATGGGATTCGAAATGGTCGGTAATCTGTTTGTTGACTTGGCTTTCGAAGACCTTAGAAAGGCAGGGTAGGATATATATAGGTCTTTAGCAGTTGGGTCAAGAGTGTCACCCCTTTGAAGAGGGGGATGACCGCAGCTGCTTTCCAAACGTTGGGAATCAGAGCGATACGAAAGAGAGGTTGAACAGGCTAGTAATAGGGGTTGCAACAATTTGGCAGATAATTTAGAAAGAAAGGGTCCAGATTGTCTAGCCCGGCTGATTTGTAGGGGTGGCAGGTCAATAAATCAAAGGGGGAATTCACATCATACTAGTAGTGGGAGATGTGGCAGGTCAGTAAACTAGAGGGGGAATTCACATCAATACTAGTAGTGGGAGATGTGGCAGGTCAGTAATCTAGAGGGGGAATTCACATCATACTAGTAGTGGGAGATGTGGCAGGTCAGTAAACTAGAGGGGGAATTCACATCAATACTAGTAGTGGGAGATGTGGCAGGTCAGTAATCTAGAGGGGGAATTCACATCATACTAGTAGTGGGAGATGTGGCAGGTCAGTAATCTAGAGGGGGAATTCACATCATACTAGTAGTGGGAGATGTGGCAGGTCAGTAAATCTAGAGGGGGAATTCACATCATACTAGTAGTGGGAGATGTGGCAGGTCAGTAAACTAGAGGGGGATTCACATCATACTAGTAGTGGGAGATGTGGCAGGTCAGTAAACTAGAGGGGAATTCACATCATACTAGTAGTGGGAGATGTGGCAGGTCAGTAATCTAGAGGGGATTCACATCATACTAGTAGTGGGAGATGTGGCAGGTCAGTAATCTAGAGGGGGAATTCACATCATACTAGTAGTGGGAGATGTGGCAGGTCAGTAATCTAGAGGGGAATTCACATCATACTAGTAGTGGGAGATGTGGCAGGTCAGTAATCTAGAGGGGGAATTCACATCATACTAGTAGTGGGAGATGTGGCAGGTCAGTAATCTAGAGGGGGAATTCACATCATACTAGTAGTGGGAGATGTGCAGGTCAGTAATCTAGAGGGGGAATTCACATCATACTAGTATTGGGAGATGTGGCAGGTCAGTAATCTAGAGGGGGAATTCACATCATACTAGTAGTGGGAGATGTGGCAGGTCAGTAATCTAGAGGGGGAATTCACATCATACTAGTAGTGGGAGATGTGGCAGGTCAGTAATCTAGAGGGGGAATTCACATCATACTAGTAGTGGGAGATGTGGCAGGTCAGTAACTAGAGGGGGGATTCACATCATAACTAGTAGTGGAGATGTGGCAGGTCAGTAACTAGAGGGGGAATTCACATCATACTAGTAGTGGGAGATGTGGCAGGTCAGTATCTAGAGGGGATCACATCATACTAGTAGTGGGAGTGTGGCAGTGTCAGTATCTAGAGGGGGAATTCACATCATACTAGTAGTGGGAGATGTGGCAGGTCAGTAATCTAGAGGGGGAATCACTATCATACTAGTAGTGGGAGATGTGGCAGGCTAGTAATCTAGAGGGGGAATTCACATCATACTAGTAGTGGGAGATGTGGCAGGTCAGTAATCTAGAGGGGGAATTCACATCATACTAGTACTGGGAGATGTGGCAGGTCCATAAACCAGAGAGGGAGGGGTTTAACAATGTTCATGGCATCCCTTTACAATGAGAACTTTTCCCTGTCGTTCCCTGACATTTGCTTAATGGCTGCTCAAATTAGGGAAGAACGTGGCGACACACACACACACACACACACACACACACACACACACACACACACACACACCACACACACACACACACACACACACACACACACACACACACACACACACACACACACCACACACACACACACACACACACACACACACACAAAGAGAGGAGAGTGGTGGAGTGGAGAGGTAGAGATACAGGGTTTTCCCTGAAGCCTCTCCTGTCTCTAGTAGCTCCAGCATAGTAACCATAGACTATCAGAGGTGTATACAGGATCACTTCTGAGAGTGAAAAGCCATTTATTGCATATCACTTCCCTCTTGAGTGACTGGAGTTTATACATGAGTGTAACGGGTGTGAAATGGCTAGCTAGTTAGCAGATAGATAGGTAACAATGCTTTTTGGGTGACGGATGGCGGTAGGCGATGTGTTCAGCGAGTCCCTGGTTCGAGCCCAGGTTGGGCAAGGAGAGGAACAGAAGCAACACTGTTACATGAGCAAACACACACAACTTGAAAGACTGCCTTTTTTGTGATGATTTCAAACGGTACTTGGGATGAATAAGGTATACAAGTATGTGACATTAAGATCTCAACATACACTGCTATACCCACAACAATAGCATACTGAGAATATAGTCGTGGCCAAAAGTTTTGAGAATGACACACAATATACATTTCCACAAAGTTTGCTGCTTCAGTGTCTTTTAGATATTTTTGTTCAGATTGTTACTATGGAATACTGAAGTATAATTACAAACATTTTTCATAAGTGTCAAAGAGTCAATATTTGAAGTGTTGACCCTTCTTTTTCAAGACCTCTTCAATCGCCCCTGGATTGCTGTTAATTAACTTCTGGGCCACATCCTGACTGATGGCAGCCATTCTTGAATAATCAATGCTTGGAGTTTGTCAGGAATTTGTTGGGTTTTTGTTTGTCCACCCGCCTCTTGAGGATTGACCACAAGTTCTCATGGTTTTAAGGTCTGGGGAGTTTCCTGGCCATGGACCCAAAATATCAATGTTTTTGTTCCCCGAGCACTTAGTTATCACTTTTGCCTTATGGCAAGGTGCTCCATCATGCTGGAAAGGCATTATTCGTCACCAAACTGTTCCTGGATGGTTGGAGAAATTGCTCTCAGAGGATGTTTTGGTACCATTCTTTATTCATGTCTGTGTTCTGAGGCAATATTGTGAGTGAGCCCACTCCCTTGGCTGAGAAGCAACCGAATACATGAATGGTCTCAGGATGCCTTACTGTTGGCATGACACAGGACTGATGGTAGCGCTCACCTTGTCTTCTCCGGACCAGCTTTTTTCCGGATGCCCCAAACAATCGGAAAGGGTATTCATCAGAGAAAATTACTTTACCCCAGTCCTCAGCAGTCCAATCCCTGTACCTTTTGAAGAATATCAGTCTGTCCCTGATGTTTTTCCTGGAGAGAAGTGGCTTCTTTGCTGCCCTTCTTGACACCAGGCCATCCTCCAAAAGTCTTCGCCTCACTGTGCGTGCAGATGCACTCACACCTGCCTGCTGCCATTCCTGAGCAAGCTCTGTACTGGTGGTGCCCCGATCCCGCAGCTGAATCAACTTTAGGAGACAGTCCTGGCGCTTGCTGGACTTTCTTGGGCACCCTGAAGCCTTCTTCACAACAATTGAACTGCTCTCCTTGAAGTTCTTGATGATCTGATAAATGGTTGATTTAGGTGCAATCTTACTGGCAGCAATATCTTTGCCTGTGAAGCCCTTTTTTGCAAAGCAATGATGACAGCACGCGTTTCCTTGCAGGTAGCCATGCTTGACAGAGGAAGAACAATGATTCCAAGCACCACCCTCCTTTTGAAGCTTCCAGTCTGTTATTCGAACTCAATCAGCATGACAGAGTGATCTCCAGCCTGGTCCTCGTCAACATTCACACCTGTGTTAACGAGAGAATCACTGACATGATGACAGCTGGTCCTTTTGTGGCAGGGTTGAAATGCAGTGGATTTTTTTGGGGGGGGAGATTCAGTTCATTTGCATGGCAAAGAGGGACTTTGCAATTAATTGCAATTCATCTGAATACTCTTCATAACATTCTGGAGTATATGCAAATTGCCATCATACAAACTGAGGCAGCAGACTTTGTGAAAATGAATATTTGTGTCATTCTCAAAACTTTTGGCCACGACTGTACATTGAATCAATTTACACCGATTTTTCTGATAGCTACTTTATTGAGGAAAGTTTGACGTACTTTGACTGTGATATGTGGTTGTACSTCCTAGCTACCTGAAGTTGAATGCCCTAACTGTAAGTCGCTCTGGATGAGAGCGTCTGCTAAATGACTCAAATGTCAGTGGGATGTAATGGATCCTATCATCTGAAATGAAACTAGGCTACATGATGTGAAACAACGAAGAGTAACTGACCCCAAACCTAGTCACCAGTTCTTCAAATGATACTCAAGTTAATAGGAAAATCATAAATAATAAAGACACTCTATGCATTATTCATGACATGTTTCTTCCCTGGCAGCTTTCCTACTTCTCGCTCGCGGCACAAAATGTGTTCTGGAAATGTACTCACCAACTTGCTGTGTGGAGTAAATAATGGCTTGAGGAAAACGTTTTATATAAATAATCATGAAAATGAAATACATATTTACTGAGAAGAAGGTGGGGTTTGTGTGTGTGTGTGTGTGTGTGTGTGTGTGTGTGTGTGTGTGTGTGTGTATGGGGAGCATAAGCACAGACAGTCAGATGGAAACGAGGGTTGAATGAGGGACACGTTTCCATACACTGCGTATATTCACTGATAGTGTAACAACGTGTCTCTCTTGTGTGAATTACACTTTCTATCGCACAAGGCTATTTTCCTTTCCCTTCCGTTCTCTTTAACACGCATAACTTTAAACATGACATAATAGATAAACAGGGAATACAATGTCTATGTAAATGGAGCTTGGCTTTTCTACTGAACGAATATCTGATGAGTTTTGTGTCTCTGATTGGTTAAAGTKATTAATTCATCACCATATTGTTGCCAGCGAATCAGGAAAGTKAAMTACTGACGCTGTTCCTGTTTAAACACACATRAAKAATACATCCGTGGACATACAGTATAAAGCAGAAGGCTACTGTACGTACTGTATGAGCAACATTTGAAAGCTTATGAAGAAATCACATCCAAACAGATCTGAGGGACACTGTTTTCTCTAAAGCAGGGGTCTTCAACTTTTTCACGTCTTGTCTAATCATCAGGTAAATTAAGGTGGCAAGGAGAAGTAATCAACTTTTTAAAATGAATACATTTGGTAGATAGTTTTCCATTATTTTGACCTCCCCACAATATAATTGGAAGTGGAAGTGTAAACTCTAACATAGCCTATTAGTTATAAAGTTAACTCCAAACACATTTTCCCTAATAGCAGCTGTTAAGCTGATTAAACAAAGGTTAGCCATGTGTTGGCAAAAATGTATATGCAAGTCAAGAAAGCTTACCAGCAGCCAGTGGCACTTGCCGCGTCTGGTAGTCGTGTGTGCTTTTTCAAAGCCTATGTCAGACACTCCAGTGAGTGTAATTAGCTCAATGTTAGGAGTAGAGGAGTAAATTTGACATCATTATAAAGATATACTCCTCTTAAATACTGTAGGTATATCACTGAAAATGTGTTTATTCTGTTGTTGCTAGCGATATTCATAAAAACATTGAGATATTGAGGACCCTAGGTGACATACCCCTTCTCTAGAGTGTTCTCTTTTTCCCACTTTACGTTCTCTTTCCTTCCCACTCCCTTTTCCTCTTCCTCTTCCTCCCCCCGGCCCCTCCATCTCTCACCTCCCCTCTGCCTCCTACTTTCTCTCTCTATGTCACGTCCTCTCATGGCAGCATGCTCTTCTGTCCCTCCCTCCCTCTCTGGCTTTCCCATCCACCTCTCTCCTGTCCTCTCACTCCCATGGTATTTCCTCTTTCCTTCATGATTTTCCATTCATACTGGATCCAATTACCGTCCCGCTCCGAGGCCCTTCCCAAATGCGGCCCCTGTCTAACAGCCCAGCCACATCCATAGCACATCCATCTGAGTGCCACCATCTCTCGCCCTCCCTCTCTCTTTTACTCCCTCTCTCTTGACTCTCACTGTCACTSTCCCTCTCTCTCTGTGTCCRCTCTCCCTCAGTCTCTCTCTCTCTCAGTCTCTCTCTCTCTCTTCCCCCCTCTCTCTGTCTGTCTCTCTATCTCCCCCTCTCTCGATCTCTCTCTCTGCCACCAATAATCCATCCAGCCTTCCACAACGGGACTGCCAGCTCTGCACAAACTCTAATTGGATCATTTTAAAAGGTGCTCACCATGACCACTCTCACCAATGTAATTATGTTTTCCACACCAGAGGAGAGAGAGATGTTGGCAGGTCAAGTAATCTAGAGGGGAATTCACATCATACTAGTAGTGGGAGATTGTGGCAGGTCAAGTAACTAGAGGGGAATTCACATCAATACTAGTAGTGGGAGATGTGGGCAGGTCAGTAATCTAGAGGGGGAATTTCAACATCATACTAGTATTGGGAGATGTGGCAGGTCGAGTAATCTAGAGCGGGGAATTCACATCATACTAGTAGTGGGAGATTTGTGGCAGGTCAGTAATCTAGAGGGGGAATTCACATCAATACTAGTAGTGGGAGCATGTGGCAGGTCAGTAAATCTAAGAAGGGGGATTCCACATCATACTAGTAGTGGGAGATGTGGCAGGTCAGTAAATCTAGAGGGGGAATTCACATCAAAAAAATACTAGTAGTGGGAGATGTGGGTCAGTTAGAGGGACATCAAACGTAGGAGTTGCAGTTAATCTAGAGGGGGAATTCACATCATACTAGTAGTGGGAGATGTTGGCAGGTCAGTAATCTAGAGGGGAATTCAACACGTATAAAGCTAGTATTGGGAGATGTGGCAAGGTCAGTAATCTAGAGGGGGAATTCACATCATACTAGTAAGTGGAAGATGTGGCAGGTCAGGTAAATCTAGAGGGGGAAATTCACACATCATACTAGTAGTGGGAGATTTGGCTCGTCAGAGGTCAATAATACGTATTGGGGTGTGCAAGTTATATCTAGGGGATCAAACGTAGTGGGGGTGAGTATATTGAGGGGACACATCATACTAGAGTGGAGATGTGGAGGTATTCAGAGATCCCAAGAGTGGAGAGTGGGTCAGTAAACTAGAGGGGGGGATTCACATCATACTAGTAGTGGAGATGTGGCAGGTAGTAAACTAGAGGGGGGAATTTCACATCTCTAGTAGTGGGAGATGTGCAGGTCAGTAATCTAGAAGGGGGAATTTCACACTCATACCTCGTAGTGGGAGATGCTGGCAGGTCAAGTAATCTATGAGGGGGAATTACATCATACTAGTAGTGGGAGATGTGGCAGGTCAGTAATCTAGAGGGGGAATTCACTATCATACTAGTAGTGGGAGATGTGCAGGTCAGTAATCTAGAGGGGGAAATTCCATCACTACTAGTAGTGGAGATGTGGCAGGTCAAGTAATCTAGAGGGGGAATTCACATCATACAGTATGGGAGAAATTGTGGCAGGTCAGATCTAGAGGTCCAGACAGTATGGAGTGGGAGGAAATCGAGGGGGGTTTTAACAATGTTCATGGCATCCCTTTACAATGAGAACTTTTTCCTGTGTTCCCCGACATTTGCCTTAATGGGCTGCTCCAAAATTTAGGGAAGACGTGGCGACACACACACAGCACACACACATCACACACACACACACAACACGATCACACACACCACACACACACAGCGACTAGACACACACAACACACACACACACAAACACACACACACACACAAAAACACACAACACACACCACACAAAAACTACACACAAAGAGAGGAGAGTGGTGAAGTGGAGAGGTAAGAGATACAGGGTTTTCCCTGAAGCCCTCTCCTGTCTCTAGTAAGCTCCAGCAATAGTAACCATAGACTATCAGAGGTGTATACAGGATCACTTCTGAGAGTGGAAAAGCCATTTTTGCATTATCACTTCCTCTTGAGTGACTGGAGTTTACTACATGAGTGTAACGTGTGAAATGGCTTAGCTAGTTAGCAGAATAGATAGGTAACAATGCTTTTTGGGGTTGCGGATGGCGGTAGGCGATGTGTTCAGCGAGTCCCTGGTTCAAGCCCAGGTTGGGGCAAGGAGAGGGACAGAAGCAACCAACTGTTACATGAGCAACCACACACACTGAAAGACTGCTTTTTTGGTATGAATTTTCAAAAACGTCTTTGGGATGAATAAGGTATAACAAGTATGTGACATTAAAGATCTCAACATCACTGCCTATACACCACAATCAATAGCATTACTGAGAATATGTCGTGGCAAAAGTTTTGAGAATGACACAACAAATAGTACATTTCCACAAAGTTTGGCTGCTCAGTGTCCTTTTAGATATTTTTGTTCAGACTGTTACTAATGGAATACTGAAGTATAATTAAAACATTTATAAGTGTCAAAGAGTCAATATTTGAAGTGTTGACCCTTCTTTTTCAAGACCTCTTCAAGTCCGCCCCTGGATTGCGTTAATTAACTTCTGGCCAATCCTGACTGATGCAGCCCATTTCTTGAATAATCAATTGCTTGGAGTTTGTCAGGAATTTGTTGGGTTTTTTTGTTGTCCACCCGCCTCTTGAGGATTGACCACAAGTTCTCAATGGGTTTAAGGTCTGGGGAGTTTCCTGGCATGGACCAAAATATCAATGTTTTTGGTCCCCGAGCCACTTTAGTTATCACTTTTGCCTTATTGGCAAGGTGCTCCATCATGCTGGAAAAGGCATTATTCGTCACCAAACTGTTCCTGGATGGTTGGGAGAAGTTGGCTCTCAGAGGATGTGTTTGGTACATTCTTATTATGTCTGTGTTCTGAGGCAATATTGTGAGTGAGCCCACTCCCTTGGCTGAGAAGCAACGAATACATAATGGTCTCAGGATGCCTTACTGTTGGCATGACACAGGACTGATGGTAGCGCTCACTTGTCTTCTCCGGACAGCTTTTTTCGGATGCCCCAAACAATCGGAAGGGTATTCATCAGAGAAAATTACTTTACCCAGTCCTCAGCAGTCCAATCCCTGTACTTTTTGAAGAATATCAGTCTGTCCCTGATTGTTTTCCTGGAGAGAAGTGGCTTCTTTGCTGCCCTTCTTTGACACAGCAGCCATCCTCCAAAAGTCTTCGCCTCACTGTGCGTGCAGATGCACTCACACCTGCCTGCTGCCATTCCTGAGCAAGCTCTGTACTGGTGGTGCCCCGATCCTGCAGCTGAATCAACTTTTAGGAGACAGTCCTGGCTTGCCTGGAGCTTTCTTGGGCACCCTGAAGTCTTCTTCACAACAATTGATAACTGCTCTCCTTGAAGTTCTTGATGATCTGATAAATGGTTGATTTAGGTGCAATCTTACTGGCAGCAATATACTTTGCCTGTGAAGCCCTTTTTTGCAAAGCAATGATGACAGCACGCGTTTCTTGCAGGTAGCCTGCTTGACAGAGGAAAGAACAATGATTCCAAGCACTACCCTTCTTTTGAAGCTTCCCGTCTGTTATTCGAACATCAATCAGCATGCCAGAGTGATCTCCAGCCTGGTCCTCGTCAACCATTCCACACCTGTGTTAACGAGAGAATCACTGACATGATGACAGCTGTCCTTTTTGTGGCAGGTTGAAATGCAGTGGATTTTTTTGGGGGGGAGATTCAGTTCATTTGCATGGCAAAGAGGACTTTGCAATTATTGCAATTCATCTGAATATCTCTTCATAACATTCTGGAGTATATGCAAATTGCCATCATACAAACTGAGGCAGCAGACTTTGTTGAAAAATGAATATTTGGTGTCATTCTCAAAACTTTTGGCCACAGACTGTACATTGAATCAATTTACACGATTTTTCTGATAGCTACTTTATTGAGGAAAAGTTTGACGTACTTTGACTGTGATATGTGGTTGTACTCCTAGCTACCTGAAGTTGAATGCCCTAACTGTAAGTCGCTCTGGATGAGAGCGTCTGCTAAATGACTCAAATGTCAGTTGGGATGTAATGGATCTATCATCCTGAAATGAAACTGGCTACATGATGTGAAACAACGAAGAGTAACTGAACCCCAAACCTAGTCACCAGTTCTTCATGATACTCAAGTTAATAGGAAATCATAAATAATAAAGACACTCTATGCATTATTCATGACATGTTTCTTCCCTGGCAGCTTCCTACTTCTCGCTCGGGCACAAAATGTGTTCTGGAAATGTACTCACCAACTTGCTGTGTGGAGTAAATAATGGCTTGAGGAAACGTTTTATATAAATAATCATGAAAATGAAATACATATTTACTGAGAAGAAGGTGGGGTTGTTGTGTTGTGTGTGGTGTGTGTGTGTGTGTGTGTGGTGTGTGTGTGTGGTTGTGTGGTGTGTGTGTGTGTGTGTGTGTGTGTGTGTGTGTGTGTGTGTGTGTGGTGTGTGTGGGGAGCATAAGCACAGGTAGTCAGATGGAAAAGGGGGTGATGAGGGACACATTTG
>NW_019942961.1:180351-183929 GCF_002910315.2 Salvelinus sp. IW2-2015
CCATACACTGCGTATATTCACTGATAGTGTAACAACGTGTCTCTCTTGTGTGAATTACACTTTCTATCGCACAAGGCTATTTTCCTTTCCCTTCCGTTCTCTTTAACACGCATAACTTTAAACATGACATAATAGATAAACAGGGAATACAATGTCTATGTAAATGGAGCTTGGCTTTTCTACTGAACGAATATCTGATGAGTTTTGTGTCTCTGATTGGTTAAAGTKATTAATTCATCACCATATTGTTGCCAGCGAATCAGGAAAGTKAAMTACTGACGCTGTTCCTGTTTAAACACACATRAAKAATACATCCGTGGACATACAGTATAAAGCAGAAGGCTACTGTACGTACTGTATGAGCAACATTTGAAAGCTTATGAAGAAATCACATCCAAACAGATCTGAGGGACACTGTTTTCTCTAAAGCAGGGGTCTTCAACTTTTTCACGTCTTGTCTAATCATCAGGTAAATTAAGGTGGCAAGGAGAAGTAATCAACTTTTTAAAATGAATACATTTGGTAGATAGTTTTCCATTATTTTGACCTCCCCACAATATAATTGGAAGTGGAAGTGTAAACTCTAACATAGCCTATTAGTTATAAAGTTAACTCCAAACACATTTTCCCTAATAGCAGCTGTTAAGCTGATTAAACAAAGGTTAGCCATGTGTTGGCAAAAATGTATATGCAAGTCAAGAAAGCTTACCAGCAGCCAGTGGCACTTGCCGCGTCTGGTAGTCGTGTGTGCTTTTTCAAAGCCTATGTCAGACACTCCAGTGAGTGTAATTAGCTCAATGTTAGGAGTAGAGGAGTAAATTTGACATCATTATAAAGATATACTCCTCTTAAATACTGTAGGTATATCACTGAAAATGTGTTTATTCTGTTGTTGCTAGCGATATTCATAAAAACATTGAGATATTGAGGACCCTAGGTGACATACCCCTTCTCTAGAGTGTTCTCTTTTTCCCACTTTACGTTCTCTTTCCTTCCCACTCCCTTTTCCTCTTCCTCTTCCTCCCCCCGGCCCCTCCATCTCTCACCTCCCCTCTGCCTCCTACTTTCTCTCTCTATGTCACGTCCTCTCATGGCAGCATGCTCTTCTGTCCCTCCCTCCCTCTCTGGCTTTCCCATCCACCTCTCTCCTGTCCTCTCACTCCCATGGTATTTCCTCTTTCCTTCATGATTTTCCATTCATACTGGATCCAATTACCGTCCCGCTCCGAGGCCCTTCCCAAATGCGGCCCCTGTCTAACAGCCCAGCCACATCCATAGCACATCCATCTGAGTGCCACCATCTCTCGCCCTCCCTCTCTCTTTTACTCCCTCTCTCTTGACTCTCACTGTCACTSTCCCTCTCTCTCTGTGTCCRCTCTCCCTCAGTCTCTCTCTCTCTCAGTCTCTCTCTCTCTCTTCCCCCCTCTCTCTGTCTGTCTCTCTATCTCCCCCTCTCTCGATCTCTCTCTCTGCCACCAATAATCCATCCAGCCTTCCACAACGGGACTGCCAGCTCTGCACAAACTCTAATTGGATCATTTTAAAAGGTGCTCACCATGACCACTCTCACCAATGTAATTATGTTTTTCCTCCTCCTTCATTTAATGCTGTGGGCTGGGACAGACGGGAAGAACTCAGTGCCCTTCTACAGAATGGCTGAAACACTTTGGGTTTTACAGTTGGGCTAATCCAATTTCACCCACAGAGAAATCATCCCATGCCATATATATACTTTTCAACAGGCTTTTTTTATGGGCCACCGTAAAAGCCATTCAAGTATTTATATATATTTATATATTTTTTTTTGTGTCTGTCTGTCTGTCTGTTCTCTCTGTTCTCTCTCTCTCTCTCTCTACATATATATGTATCTCTCTCTTTCTCTACCCACAGCTGGTTTCCCTGCTAAACCCCCTCCAAACTCTCCTCTCCTCCGCCACCTGTAAAGTCATTCCGGAACGTTCTCCACAAACTCCCCTTTCAGAATGCAAATTAGCAGATTTTTCTAGTTATTCATTCCAGCACTTTTGAGGCGATTAGGGGAAGTCAATCAGAGGAATAATATATAGACGTACTCTATCAAAACGCCACAGTGTGGGGCAGGAGGAGAATGGAGGGGGGAGGTTCCATAAGCAGCTTAGTGACAATAAATAATACACGCTACACCACCGTGTGCAGGACAGAGAAATGGGAGAGGATTGTTGGATGTTGAGTGAAAACTAGACTAAGGACACAGACACTTGGGGCAAAACCTGCACAACACAACACCTGCACTGTCTCCAACAGGTGAAATTCTATTCTATTCCGTTCCATTCAATTCAGAATTCCTCAGTCTGCTCATTCCTCAGATATATGCCTACAATAGAAATAACTGTTAGTGAGTTGACTGGCAGCACTCTGGAGTTTAAGACCTAACTGCATATTCTGAGGGACAAAAAAGCTATTATATGAATGCACCTATCTGATCCAGGACAGGTGATGGTGAGAACAGCAGTCTATAGGGCAGCAGCAAAGAGGCAGGTGATGGTGAGAATAGCAGTCTATGGGGCAGCAGCACAGAGACAGGTGATGGTGAGAACAGCAGTCTATGAGGAAGCAGCACAGAGGCAGGTGATGGTGAGAACAGCAGTCTATGGGGCAGCAGCACAGAGAAGCAACAGAGACAGGTGATGGTGAGAACAGCAGTCTATGGGGCAGCAGCACGAGACAGGTGATGGTGAGAATAGCAGTCTATGGGGCAGAGCACAGAGACAGGTGATGGTGGAACAGCAGTCTTATGGGGCAGCAAGCACAGAGGCAGGTGATGGTGAGAAAGCAGTCTATAGGGCAGCAGCAACAGAGGCAGGTGATGGTGAGAACAGCAGTCTATGGGGCAGTAGCAAAGAGACAGGGTGATGGTGGAGAACAGCAGTCTATGGGGCAGCAGCAACAGAGACAGGTGATGGGTGAGAACAGCAGTCTATGGGGCAGCAGCACAGAGGCAGGTGATGGTGAGAACAGCAGTCTATGAGGAAGCAGCACAGAGCTGAAGTGTTTCCACTACAAGGCATCACTGCATCCTTCCTGTGTGGACTCATCACTAGCACTCCTCCTATAGATCTGTCCAACTCAAGGCCATAAGACATCACTGTTGATCCAATCCTGACTCACACATGCTTTCACCCCTCCCCTCCTCAGCGACCTGACTAACAGAAGGATAGAGTTGTCTGACTTCCTCCCTCCTCAGCAGACCTGACTAACAGAATGAAAGAGGCATCTCTGACTTCCTCCCCTCCTCAGCAGACCTGACTAACAGAATAGAAAAGAGGCATCTCTGACTTCCTCCCTCCTCAGCAGACCTGACTAACAGAATGAAAGAGGCATCTCTGACTTCTCCCCTCCTCAGCAGACCTGACTAACAGAATGAAGAGGCATCTCTGACTTCTCCCCTCCTCAGCAGACCTGACTAACAGAATGAAAGAGGCATCTCTGACTTCCTCCCCTCCTCAGCAGACCTGACTAACAGAATGAAAGAGTCAGTCTCTGCTTCCTCCCTCCTCAGCAGACCTGACTAACAGAATGAAAGAGGCATCTCTGACTTC
>NW_019942961.1:186547-210400 GCF_002910315.2 Salvelinus sp. IW2-2015
GAGAGAGCAAGAGAGAGAGAGATGGATGGAGAGAGAGAGAGAGAGATGGGGAGAGAGAGAAACAGAGGAGACTGAGTCATGACCATAATTAAAGGAGTCAGGCAGCAGAGAGATCCCACACTGAGCAGTCATCAATGCTCTGGTTTTGACTGACAGGTAGGAAGACAGGTGACGTCTGAGGTAGACTGAATAAAGAGAATACTGTAGAGACTAAACATTCCTGACTGACATTTCTCTGTAATGCATTTCTCTCTGCTGAACACTAGACCATGTGAGGTCAGATGAGGAGTAAATCTCCAAAGTAAAATTGTTCAATCATGAAGACTAAATGTAACCTACCGCCTCAATTCGGTCTTATGTCGCAAAATTTGAAATTGTGTGTTTTACATTGGATAAAGGTAGAGACTCACAGCTACAAAATTATATATCATACACTGCAGTTGACGAACAATGCAAAAGTAATTCTGCTTTGAAAGGTGATAAACTTGTAACCCCACTTTTGAGAAAATGGCCCTTGAATATTTTGGTACACCTGCTGGAGAGCTCTTCTTTGTGTACACCTATTCACAATCGTTCACACCCTCTTAAGCCTCAGAAGATTCACATGTGAGGCCATGTGGTAGACAGAGAGAGTAAGGTAGTGTAGTAAACAATCAAAGATTTCAAGACTAATAGTGGTGAAAGTAGGACTCTACAATAAGGAAAAACTACAGGTAAAAATACACTTTATGCTAATCTGACTGTGGTGCATGTTGTTCTTCACATTACAACCACACACTATATCAAATAATGCACAGGATACAGAAGGTGTAAACGGTACAGTGAAATAGTTACTTGCATATATACAGAGTAGCAATATGAAAAATAGAAAGTGTCCAGATAAAAATATTGTGTAAATATTTTATAATTATTAAATGTTGCTTATCCAGACACTAGGGGTGTGCCGAGTAGTCGGACAAAACAAGTATCATAACGGATATGGGCTATTTTCGGGATACGATTATGATCCAAGTATTTTTTGCAATTATCTGTGTTCGTAAAAAAGTTTTTTTGGGTGCCAGCAAGCATGTTTCTCACGTGTCAGTCACATCGTTTTTCTAAACCATACTGTACTGTCTTTGAGTCAGTCATGTATGTGGTCTAAATAACTCAACAGGATAGTTTGCCTGTCTGTAAAGAGAAGGGCGGGCTGTATGTTGATCCTGCTGCTCTGATTGGATAGAGTGAAACTGTATTTCTCTGTCCACTCGCTTCATATCTTCATCCGATCCCTTTTCCTTGCATGTTTTTGGTCATACCCATGGTATACGMTCTGATATACCACGGCTTTCAGCCAATCAGCATTCAGGGCTCGAACCACCCAGTTTATAATTACTATCAAGCTATCAATGTGCATAATATCTAAAAAGTGGGGCAAGAGTAGGGAAAAAAGATGAAACGCTAATGTGCATTCTGACTGAGTGACAGTAAACCTGGCTGCCCTCTGCAAATTGAGGACACACACACACACACACACACACACACACACACACACATACACACCCACCCCTCTGCGCGCTGTTCCTAATCTGCAGCTTTTTTGCAGTGATATTTTGCCAACATCTATTTAGGCATATTAAAACTCTTCAGTTTTTCCGATCACGTGCAGCATCCAATCCGACTATCTACTGTCAATTTACAGATACGATTACGAATACGAGTATGGCCATTGTCGGCACACCCCTATCAGACACAATTGTCTAAATTGACGGGTCATGTGAAATAAATGCTATAACCACCCCCCAGCCACATCTAGCTAAGTGGATGAGTCACTATTGTCTAGACATGTACACATGTTCATGAAATACAATAGATGACTGTAATCACCCCCAGACACACCTGGCTAACTTGATGGGTCATGCCATCATGATCTGGCGAAGTGGAATCATTTGCTTAGACATGTAGCTAGCTAGCTAGATAAACAATAAATCATAATCCTAACTCATACTACTAGCAATACAAACTGATTATCATAGCTAGCCACCGTACATGAAATGCTGTCGAATGAATCTGCAGGTAGCTAAAGCTAACCAACTAGGTTCAATGTTAGCTAGCTAGGTTACATTAGGCTATAACTAGCAATGCACATGCCTTTCTGAGATACAAATAATATTACCACACAGATCATACACATAACGTTAGTGAGCAAAAAGCAAACGTTCGCTAGCTGGCTAACAGTACGCTTTAACTTGCAATTCTGACAGAATTAGAAACGTGTAATATCTGATAATGTAGCTAGACTCTTATCCGTATACATGGATGACCGCTTCAAGGCAGACTAGAACCCCTTTAACTATGTCTTGTTTGCACAGCTTGTTTAACCCACATTGTTTAAAGTCACTCCGGTTGACCGTGTGCAGAAAGTAGTCCATCACAACTGTTTCCCACTGATCTTTGTCGATAGCGCCTGCTAAATTCAAGGCAGCAATGATGTTGAGAGCAGTATCAACACTTTTGCAGTTCTCCATGGCTAACATTATATCTTTCAAAAAAGCCGCGGTAGCAAGGATTATCTATACATACTGGGCAGCTCATGCTACATGGCAGACCAACACTCATCTCTCGACATGTCCAGACCATGCATTATCTCAGCCAATCATGGCTAGCGGGAAGTTCCCTGTCTTTTTACGTCGCTAAACCAACTAGGCTCATAATTTAACAATTTGATTCGTATTTACAGATGGCATACAAGTTTATTATTTAGCGCATGAAATTTCACGTTCCAYAAGGCATTTCAGCCCKAAAAAATATTGAAATAAATGTTCAAATGCCTCTCCTGTGAAGTAGTGACGTGAGACAGATGCCTAGCTTCCTGAAACGGGTCACAAATGGCAGAACCGCTGAATGAATGTTTTTTCATAAGCATCAACTGCTGTTTTAGTGCGGGGGGTTACTCACATTTTATTGGGTAAGACCTTCAACACACTGCCGTCAACGTGGCTCACATTACTTGACAATCACCTCACATTAACATATTTCCCATCGGGCCTGGTGTCAAATCAACGAAGGGGCGACAATGACAAAGCCTGTTATCACCTGGAGATTAGAAAAACGTGGAGGGTCTCAACACACTAGCTTAACAGTCCTACCCGTCATAGTCAGGTGCTGTTTGAGTGACAGGTGATAATGTCTCGGCTCCAGTGACAACGGTAAAGTGATGGATGATGTGATGATGATATGGGTGGGAGTGTGTGTGTGTGTGTGTGTGTGTGTGTGTGTGTGTGTATGTGTGTGTGGTGCTATGGCAAAACCTCCCCTGAGAGAACATAGCAGCGGATCGACACAGAGAAAGCTCATTGAAACTAGTGCTTTAAGTGTGAAGCTGTCACAGCCAATCAAATGTCCCAATCTTGGAATAATAAAGATGACTTGAAGGCTGAACTACTGTAGCCAGTCTGAAAAGCGAATGCAATAACACAGCTGAATAATGCGGAGCGAGAGAGGGAATGAAGGATGGAGAGAAGGAGGAGAMGAAGAGTGTTCATGACCTCTGTGAAGCATTGGTACTGAGGTCATTAAAGCATTCATTAGAACGTCATTACGACGTAATTACAACGTCATGCCCCCTCGCTACCCCGTGTAGAGGGCCTACATATGTAGGATTTTAATTTGATCACCRTGTTGCAGGATAACTTTCCTGTAATGCAGGACATATAAAAATTGTTTAAGGTTTAAAAAGGCTTCTGAAGTTTCTAATTTCCAATTTTAAAATGTCAGACTTGATTTTCCCTTACGAAAAATGTATTAACCCCTACAATAATGTCCATTAATTATAATCCACATAATAGTTCAAATGTTCTGTTGATGCAGGGTTATTTTCCTACTGTAGCAAACTGGCTCAAATTAAGATCATACATCTGTAGGCTAACTCCCACACCGGCTGCTTGCACAGCATGGGAGAAAGAGAAAATACCGACACAACCCCAGTCTGAGATSTACTAGAAAGGATAGGAATACATTTAGATTGGGTGGAAAGGCAGGCACTGAGAAGGTTACATTTATCATAAAACTGTATGAATCCAAGTGCATTGCAGCATTTCTCTCCAGGAAATTGTTCTTCTCCATACCTGATTAAACACAAAGTCCCAGACACCTGCTTTCATACTAAAACCTGTTCCCCTACAGAACCTGGGTTGTATTTATTTGGCACACCGTTGCAAAACATTTTTGCAACAAAAAAATGAAAGTGAACACTTCTTATTGGACAAGTTCAGGTAGTCCCTCCCAGTTTTGTCCCGTTTGTCTTCCGTTTGGTACTTAATGAATACAACCCACTAGATCAGGTTTATATTGAATCAGTCTTTCTGTGACGCATAGAGCCTGTGTCTTCTCTTGTCCATATCTGGCCCTGGCACCTTCTCTCTGTCCCCTGTGTGTCTAATGCTGAGCCTAAGACGAAGGGGCTTAGACTCACGTTCAGTCAGGAGATCCAAGGGAGGAGAGGAAGAAGGGAGGAAGAGTGGGGGATAAAGGAAGTGGAAAGGGATTATCCCGACAGGATGGTAATGCATATTTATGCCTCAGCCGTATTGTTCTTATTAATCTAGGTACTCCACGTTATGTTGTAATAGACTGGTGCCAGGGAAGAGATGCTCTAAACACCGAGGCTCCTGTTTTACCACGGCCTGTCTGCTCTGTAGTGTGGGACAACACCTGTCTTATCAAGCTTCCTCAATAAGTGCTATAGTTATATAGTGTGTGTGTGTGTGTGAGAGTTATCAGTATCTGACTATATTGAAGTATGGTAATGTGTATGTAGTGTTTGGGAGACGGCATGTGTCTCCTGTGGTATGTCAGCAAACACGAGAAAAGCAAGCTTGTCTACATTCGGAATGTATTCAGACCKCTTGACTTTTTCCACATTTTGTTACGTTGCAGCCTTATTCAAAAATGTATTAKATTTTTTMGGGGGTTCATCAATCTACACACAATGCCCCATAATGACAAAGCAAAAACAAGTATTTTTGACATTTTTGCAAATCTATATAAAAAAATATATATATTTGAAATACCTTACTTACATAAGTATTCAGACCCTTTGCTATGAGACTCGAAACTGAGCTCAGGTGCATCCTGTTTCCATTTATCATCCTTGAGACGTTTCTACAACTTGATTGGAGTCCACCTGTGGTAAATTCAATTGATTGGACATGATTTGGAAAATTCACACACCTGTCTATACAAGGTCCCACAGTTGACAGTGCATGTCAGAGCAAACACCAAGCCATGAGGTCGAAGGAATTGATCGTAGAGCTCCAAGACAGGATTGTGTCGAGTCACAGATCTGGGGAAGGGTACCAAAAATGTCTGCATTAAAGAAGGTACCCAAGAACACAGTGGCCTCCATTGACTGACCTCAAACTGATGTGAAGGTTGACCTTCCAACAGGACAATGACCCGAAGCACACAGCRAAGATAACGCAGGAGTGACTTCGGGACAAGTCTCTGAATGTCCTTGAGTGGCCCAGCCAGAGCTCGGACTTGAACCCTATCGAACATCTCTGGAGAGACCTGAAAATAGCTGTGCAGCGACGCTCCCATCCAACCTGGCAGAGCTTGAGAGGATCTGCAGAGAAGAATGGGAGAAACTCCCCAAATACAGGTGGGCCAAGCTTGTAACATTATACCCAAGAAGACTCAAGGCTGTCATCGCAAAGTACTGAGTAAAGGGTCTGAATACTAATGTAAATGT
This sequence comes from Salvelinus sp. IW2-2015, assembly GCF_002910315.2. Lineage (NCBI taxonomy): Eukaryota > Metazoa > Chordata > Actinopteri > Salmoniformes > Salmonidae > Salvelinus > Salvelinus sp. IW2-2015. The sequence continues at coordinate 192,279 of NW_019942961.1, forward strand.
GGAATTTCAGTTTTTTATTTCTAATAAATTTGCAAACATTTCTAAAAACCTGTTTTTGCTCTGTCATTATGAGGTATTGTGTGTAGATTGATGAGGGAAAAAAACWATTTAATCAATTATATAATAAGGCTGTAACGTAACAAAATGTGGAAAAGGTCAAGGGGTTTGAATACTTTCTGAATGCACTGTATGTATCAACTTTGAATGAAGGAAACACAAACATAGTGTCTTAATAGGGTGTTGGGCCACTACGAGCCAGAACAGCTTCAATGCACCTTGGCATAGATTCTACAAGTGTCTGGAACTCTATTGGAGGGATGCAACACCATTCTACCACGGGAAATTCCATCATTTGGTGTTTTATTGATAGTGGTAGAAAAGGGTGTATCAGGCACCGCTCCAGAATCTCCAATAAGAGTTCAATTGGTTGAGATCTGGTGACTGAGACGGCCATGACATATATTTTACATCGTTTTCATGCTCATCAAACCATTCAGTGACCACTCGTGCCCTGTGGATGGGGGCATTGTCATCCTGGAAGAGACCATTCCATCAGGATATAAATTATTCACCATAGGTCTAATGTGATCACTCAAAATGGCTTTGTATTTATTGACATTTACCTTGCCCTCTTTAATGGTTGAGTGGACCTAAACCATGCCAGGAATATGCACCCCACACCATAACTGCTAGAACCCTAACTTACTCCAGTGTTTCCTTTATACAGGCAGTTACCTGTATGTGTAAAGGTGTGTGAAGTGTCAAGAGTATCCGTATGCCTGTGTCAAACATGTCAGTATGGAAATGTATGTGTGTGTGTATGTGTATCTTGGTGGAAGCCTATATGATGTAACGTGTATATTTGAATATTTCCTTGAAGACAGGTCAGCTCAACTACTCAGCTGAGAGATCCAGCCTCATAAAATAGTTGTATCCTATATTTCTAATCCTTCCCTCCAAGATCCCTCTACACTCCACCTCAGTAGTGGCCCGGTGGGCAGTGGCCATATCGCTTAAATAGAGATGAAATACCATGCCATTTAACCAGCACTACTCGTTTAACATATATACAGTGGGGAGAACAAGTATTTGATACACTGACAATTTTGCAGGTTTTCCTACTTACAAAGCATGTAGAGGTCTGTAATTTTTATCATAGGTACACTTCAACTGRGAGAGAAGGAATCTAAAACAAAAATCCAGAAAATCACATTGTATGATTTTTAATTAATTAATTTGCATTTTATTGCATGACATAAGTATTTGATACATCAGAAAAGCAGAACTGAATATTTGGTACAGAAACCTTAGTTTGCAATTACAGAGATAATACGTTTCCTGCTAAGTTCTTGACCAGGTTTGCACACACTGCAGCAGGGATTTTGGCGCCACTCCTCCATACAGACCTTCTCAGATCTTCAGGTTTCGGGCTGTCGCTGGCAATACGGACTTTCGGCTCCCTCCAAAGATTTTCTATTGGGTTCAGGTCTGGAGACTGGCTAGGCCACTCCAGGACCTTGAGATGCTTCTTACGGAGCCACTCCTTAGTTGCCCTGGTGTGTGTTTCGGGTCGTTGTCATGCTGGAAGACCCAGCCACGACCCATCTTCAATGCTCTTACTGAGGAAGGAGGTTGTTGGTCAAGATCTCGCGATACATGGCCCCATCCATCCTCCCTTCAATACGGTGCAGTCGTCCTGTCCCCTTTGCAGAAAAGCATCCCAAAAGAATGATGTTTCCACCTCCCATGCTTCACGGTTGGGATGGTGTTCTTGGGGTTGTACTCATCTTCTATTCCTTCCAAACACGGAGATGGAGTTTAGAGCAAAAAGCTCTATTTTTGTCTCATCAGACCACATGACCTTCTCCCATTCCTCCTCTGGATCATCCAGATGGTCATTGGCAAACTTCAGACGGGCCTGGACATGCGCTGGCTTGAGCAGGGGACCTGTGCGTGCGCTGCAGGATTTTAATCCATGACGGCGTAGTGTGTTACTAATGGTTTTCTTTGAGACTGTGGTCCCAGCTCTCTTCAGGTCATTGACCAGGTCCTGCCGTGTAGTTCTGGGCTGATCCCTCACATTCCTCATGAATCATTGATGCCCCACGAGGTGAGATCTTGCATGGAGCCCCAGACCGAGGGTGATTGACCGTCATCTTGAACTTCTTCATTTTCTAATAATTGTGCCAACAGTTGTTGCCTTCTCACCAAGCTGCTTGGCTATTGTCCTGTAGCCCATCCCAGCCTTGTACAGGTCTACAATTTATCCCTGATGTCCTTACACAGCTCTCTGGTCTTGGCCATTGTGGAGAGGTTGGAGTCTGTTTGATTGAGTGTGTGGACAGGTGTCTTTTATACAGGTAACGAAGTTCAAACAGGTGCAGTTAATACAGGTAATGAGGTGGAGAACAGGAGGGCTTCTTAAAGAAAAACTAACAGGTCTGTGAGAGCCGGAATTCTTACTGGTTGGTAGGTGATCAAATACTTATGTCATGCAATAAAATGCAAATGAATTACTTAAAAATCATACAATGTGATTTTCTGGATTTTTGTTTTAGATTCCGTCTCTCACAGTTGAAGTGTACCTATGATAAAAATGACAGACCTCTACATGCTTTGTAAGTAGGAAAACCTGCAAAAATCGGCAGTGTATCAAATACTTGTTCTCCCCACTGTATATATATTTATATATATATATAAATAATAAATAAAAGAGAGAGAGAGAGAGAGAGAGAGAGAAGAGAGAGAGAGAGAGAGAGAGAGAGAGAGAGAGAGAAGAGAGAGAGAGAGAAGAGAGAGAGAGAGAGAGAGAGAGAGAGAGAGAAGAGAGAGAGAGAGAGAGAGAGAGAGAGAGAGAGAGAGAGAGAGAGAGAGAGAGAAGAGAGAGAGAGAGAGAGAGAGAGAGAGAGAGAGAGAGAGAGAGAGAGAGAGAGAGAGAGAGAGAGAAGAGAGGAGGAGAGAGAGAGAGAGAGAGAGAGAGAGAGAGAGAGAGAGAGAGAGAGAGAGAGAGGAAGAGAGAGGAGAGAGAGAGAGAGAGAGAGAGAGAGAGAGAGAGAGAGAGAGAGAGAGAGAGATAGATAGATAGATAGATAGATAGATAGATAGATAGATAGATAGAATCTGGGCTGTAAAGGTTAAATGCTGTGTGTTTAACACTGGAACCGCTGGGCCCCCTTTGAGCTAATGAGCCATCTGACTGCAACATTTCTAACAGTGTAATTACTCAATTTCATAACATGCTATTGCAAAAACAGTCATTTGGTTTAGTTCATGAAGGTCTTACGTAACATTAATAATGAAATCATTCATAGCCTAACACATCATTAATAAGCGCGAAGTGTGCTTGATAAATAGTAAAAATCTTAAAAAAAAGCAATAAATGGCATTATAATGATAATAACTGCTGATATGACAGCATGTCAAAATAGCAATGATTATCTGGTTTTTCATGGTAAAATGTCACATAAACAATGAAAGACAGCTAGTGAGTGTGTTGCTGATGTTGTTTTCTGCTTGATGAATGTAGGGCTGATCTCTCAGGTGATGACAATTTGTTGTGCTCATAATCAACCATACTGTAACATTGTCACCAAGCTTGTTCCTATCCCAGCGGTGCCGTCCTTCCTCTCTCCTGTCTCACCATTTCCATTTGGTGGGTGGAGCAGGCACCTGCTCAGTGGAGCCACCGTTCCGCGCTCTAGGCTTAGAGCGCTTAGGCGACTGAGGCTCAGAATCAGAAAGAAAAATCAATCGAGATATCATGACTCTATTTCGGTTAGAGTTTAGGTTCAGTTTCGAGGAAAATTATCGGGTGATAAACTGGGCACACGCCCCTCACAACTGTCGGAGAAGGAGTGAGCATGTCCTACTCATCGGGAGAAGGGGGTGAGCAGGCCCTACTGATCGGGAGAAGGGCGTGAGCAGGCCCTACTATCAGGAAAGGGGGATGAGCAGCCCTACTGTCAGGAGAAGAAGGTGAGCAGGCCCTACTATCGGAAGAAGGGGGTGAGCAGGCCCTACTTTGGGAGAAAGGAGGTGAGCAGGCCCTACTAATTCGGAAGAAGGAGGTGAGCAGGCCCTACTTTCTCAAGCCTTAAAAATCCTTCTTTAACTTGTCTGCTCCCCTTCATCTACACACTGATTGAAGTGGATTTAAAAGGTGACATCAATAAGGAATCATAGTTTTCACCATGGGATCACCTGGTCAGTCTATGTCATGGAAAGAGAGCAGGTGTCTTAATGGTTTTGTACACTCAGTGGCAGGACTTTATTTAGAAAAAGTAAAAGATGGGAGGGGAGCACATAATAAAGACCACATAATAAGAATGAATGAATGAAGCAGTCCAAATGAACATGCGAGGGAATAGCGGGTTCTAGTGTTAAGGCCCCACTGACTGCCGGTCAATTGTTTCGCATGATTCTAAAGGTGGAATCGGTTTGCACATAGTTTGCAAATTACTTGCGGCATCTGTCAGTGCTAAGTAATCTCTCGTGCCAGAAAACGCTACGGTGTGTCCCTGCTGAGACAGACACTAAGTAAGACATGCTACACAAAATGAGAGCTGGGTTTTATATTCTTGACTTGGGCTTTACCGACCAGTTGAAAGGGTTTTCGTTCAGTTATCGTGAAGGCTTTTTATCAAAGAGCATTGTAAATCTCATCGACTGCAGCACCGCCACATGTCAGGGAAACATTTTCACAGTGTTTCATATTGTGAAAATTTGGGAAAAAGAGGAGGTCCGGTACCTCGGCCAAGACAAGGCCTCCTGCATGTCTCCCCAGCCTGGTGAGTCCTGTGCTCTCCCAGAGCCAGGCCTCCTGTGTGTATCTCCCTCCATTCCAGTGATGATCCATGGCAAGAAGCTCCCAGTGATGATCCATGGCAACGAAGCCTCCAGTGATTGAATCCAATGGCACGAAGCCTCCAGTGAATGATCCATGGCACGAAGCCTCCAAGTGATGATCCATGGCAAGAAGCCTCCAGTGATGATCCATGGCACGAAGCCTCCAGTGATGATCCATGGCAGAAGCCTCCAGTGATGATCCATGGCACGAAGCCTCCAGTGATGATCCAAGGCACGAGCCTCCAGTGATGATCCATGGCACGAAGCCTCCAGTGATGATCATGATCAGTGCAGCGAAAGCCTCCAGTGATGATTCCATGGCACGAAGCCTCCAGTGATGATCCATGGCACGAAGCCTCCAGTGATGATCCATGGCACGAAGCCTCCAGTGATGATTCATGGCACGAAGGAAGTTATTCTGGAAGTTATTGTAGGGTGGTCAAATCTATATGCYGTACAATGTAATGCAAACAAGTCCCTTAACCTCACTACAAAAMAATTTGAGCAGTTCCTGGGTATTGTGGTGTACATGTCATTGTTTGGTTTACCAGGCACCGCATGTTTTGGAACGAAGCCTGCCGAGTGTCCCAAGTAGCTGACACCATGATACTGAATAGATGGGAGGCCATCAAAAAATCCCTGCACTTCAGTAACAATGAAGAGAGACAGGAGGAAAATGATGATCCACTCCACAAGATCCGACCACTGGTCACTCATCTAACGTCAAAACTGACGTCAATCCCAATGGGTGAGAAGCTGGCTGTTGATGAGCAGATAGTCCCATTCAAGGGAAGAAATAGATTGAAGCAATACCTGCCATCAAAACCAAAGAAGTGGGGCTACAAGACACTCATCTTGGCTGGCTCTGATGGTGTCCCGCACAACTTAGAAATCTACACAGGGAGAGTTGCACAGCCCCCTGAGCTAGCAGATGTGGGAGCAAGTGGTAACGTTGTCCTCCGCCTGGCCCAGCCTATACCCAAGCAAGAGAACTACAAGCTCTTCTTCGACAACTGGTTTACAAGTGTCCCTCTTGTGCTCACACTGGCTCAGCAGGGAATTCACTACACTGGTACTGTTCGTGGCAACAGACTACCAGGCGTCAACTTGATGTGCGATGCTGAGCTGAAGAGAGCAGGACGTGGATCTTTTGAACAGAAGATGGCCATGGTTGGAGAAACCACCTTGCCCGTTGTGAAGTGGTACGATAACCACTCYGTGACCCTTCTCAGTGATTACACTGGAGCCCACCCAGTCACCGAGGTTGACCTGTGGGATCGCAAGCGAAAGATGATCACCAAGGTCACCTGCCCTGTTGTGGTGAAAGAATACAACAAGAATGTGGGTGGGGTGGATCTGCTTGACTCAGTGATTGCACTGTACCGAAACAAAATCATACCAAAGAAGTGGTACCACCGGTTGGTGTTCCACTTCCTGGATATGATCATCGTGACCACCTGGCTGCTCTACCAAAGAGATTGTGAAGGCACTGGCATGAGAAAGAAGAAACAAATGAAGCTGTATACCTTCAAGTCATACATCGCTGAAGGCCTATGCAAAAGTGGAAAGAGTCTGGAGCACAAGAAAGGTCATCCCAGATCCACAATCGATCTGAAACAATGATGTAATCCAGGTATGATTTCACAAGTTTCCGCTATCAAAGCAATAGCACAGTAGCTCTCATCGTTCAAACAGCACTGTCAGATTATGRTCATGTGGACGACACAGTAKTCATCACTTTGWAATACATGGAATCTGCTGAAATAATACGGCCAGCGAGCTCTTTTCTAATAAATGGTGGAGCAGCCAGTAAAAACCCAACTGAATCCCAGTTAGAGAGCTAATACCACTGTGATGTTGTCCAACAGTATGACTGTACATGTGTTGTCAGACAGGCAGTCATATATGATGTTATGCTCTGGATAATGGGTTTGGCTGGAAGGGAATGGCTTGAACAGGTCATTATTGATTGACATGACTGCAATGCTCTGTCGCACAAACACGCACGCACACACACACACACACACACAGTCATTTTGACGTTGGTTTATTTGTTTATATGAAATGTGAGATACATTTATACATGAGGTGTTAGCTGTAATTAGTAGTAGTTTTTTTATTTGATTGTTTGATGTTTGATGATTGTTTGACTTTAAAGCTTCTAATTGTGATTGGTTGGAACCATTTGTGGTTGATGTTTGTCAAAATAAAACTCTTTCTAATGCATATATTGCTTGTTTTCCTTATTCCTCGTATCATATGTACTATAGAAAACCTTTCAGTACCCTCGTAGCACATTGTTGCAAACAAACCAATACCTGATGGGGGGGGGGACAAATGTTATGGATATATTATCAGGGACCCCCAAGCTTCCAAAAAATGGGGTGAAATATTTTTGTCCCGTTGGTAGGATATTCGTCATCGGAGCTCGTCTATTTTATTATCTAATGATTGTACGTTGGCTAATCGGACTGATGGTAGAGGCAGATTACCCACTCGCCACCGGATCCTTARAAGGCACCCCCACCTACGTCCCCGATATCGGCGTCTCTTTCTCATGCGAATGATGGGGATGTGGGCCTTGTCAGGTGTCTGAAGTAAATCTTTCATGTCTGACTCGTTAAAGAAAAAATCTTTGTTCAGTACGAGGTGAGTAATCGCTGTCCTGATATCCAGAAGCTCTTTTTGGTCATAAGAGACGGTGMCAGAAACATTACGTACAAAATAAGTTACAAATAACATGAAAAAACACACACAATAGCACAATTGTTTAAGAACCTGTAAAACAGCAGCCAACCCCTCCGGCGCCATTCAACAGCATCAGAGTCAGTCTTTGTCTGTTCCCAGTCCCACAAACTGCCTGTATATACTGAACTCATTGCTTATCATCTCTACCATATCTTGACATATGTTATAATTATAACCTACCAATGGCACAGGGTTCACACTTTCATAGACATTTCTTGTTAGTTCGRAAATCGCCTCAGACTTGACAGCTGCAGTTCACAAGTGCGCAAAGTGCCTTTTGCGCCGCAGGGCAGACCATACAGACACCCGTACTTGCTCAGGAAGTAAACAAGTTTCTTATGGAAACTTAATTATGTTTATGAATTGAATACCTTTATTATGCCATGTGATGTGATCACATGCAATGCTCCAGTCAGCAGAACAATGCCTGATTGCATATGAGAAGGTGAGTACACCCGACATAGATCACACACACTCAGATAGCAAACAAGTTAGCAGGCAATTTTTATCTAACATAAACACACTTCAGAAGCAGTAGGAAGGACATCAACATTTTATCATTATCGCGTTATGCAGCGACGCTGACTAGTGAGTCTATGATGATGTTATGAAGCGTCCGTAACGGTCACATCCGTTACGCTTAAAACGAGTACTGATAAAGAGAGACGGGAAACCAATGATACATCACCTCAGCCAGCGTTTCCAAAACTCGGTCCTCGGGATCCCAAGGACCCCAACATTTTGGTTTTTGCCCTGGCACTACATGGCTGATTCAAATAATCACCTAAGCCATTGATGAAAGTTAGCTTTGCACAGAAAGTTTGCGTACAAACATACTCAAAACGCATCAWAWATAACAACTTTTCCTCAAAAACTTTAGACGTGACACTGCCTGTCCAAGTCAGAATTCTATCTTTACTAGACTGTAGAATTCTATCTTTACTAGACTGTAGAATTCTATCTTTACTAGACTGTAGAATTCTATCTTTACTAGACTGTAGAACTCTATACTAGCACTCAATGGACTAAAATGAATTTGATGTTATTTCATTAACCTTACGACTTGGTCAGAAACACAGGGGGACAGATGTAAGTACCAAAACAAGTTCTGTGAGCCATTTCCAAAAGCAATCTGGTTGCCTGAAAATACTTATTTTGAGACTTTGTATCCTAATTTATAGTAACAATAACATTCAATTTGGCAAATATAAAGGCCAAATGTAGTCTGTACTTCAAAATACACACATTCAAGAGAAATATGAAAGTACAGTAGTTTAATTAGGAAATAAGCAATTTCTTTTTTTTTATGCTCAGGTTGACCTTACTATGGAATTGCTCAGGAGATGTATTGTTCATCATGAAGTTGGCGATCGTTGTCAAGTGCTTTGGTGAATTGGTTCAAGAGAAGACAACTGTACGGTCTCTGAGTGAGTTAGTTATACGGTTGAAGTAGCTATTCATCAGTGRTGGGAACACAACAGAGGGGCACAAACAGCACAAGGACACAATGTCATACTTTGACTCTACACACCCCCATGACATCACATAACCCTACCATGTTGTGTGTGTGGACCTTAATTCCTTCCCAGTGGACTGATCTGTGCACTGACCCTCAGTTTAGCACGCTGTGAAACTATCTCAGTCCTGACGCACCACTGACACAATCTAGGCCCCCACGGGCGGCCATATTCCCTGCCTGAGCGAGTAGCACTTGTGTACACTTCCCTGCTCAGAACACGGGGTCAAGCCATCAGTCCGCCCATTAAACATGTTGTATCAGAGAAAGGGAGAGAGGGAAAGAGAGACAGAGAGCTAGCGCTAATGCTAACATACACACAGTGCTAACTGCTAACCCCCCCACAGAGCGGATGGACAGATTCATGTGCCTACATTAGCCCATTAGCTAGCATCCGCTGGGTCCACAAAGCAATGGTGAAATTACACAGATCTGAAGCTAGTTGCTTGGCTAGCGGCACTCAGAGCCTTTCAGCCAGTCTATGTTTGACCCTGTGCTATTGACAGAGCACTAGAGTAGGCCTGCATTATAAATAAGAATTTGTTCTTAACTGACTTGCCTAGTTAAATAAAGGTTAAATAAAGGTAAAAAAACWAAAACAACTAGAGGAGTTATTGCTGTACTTCAAGCTGCTTCCAGCCATCACCAAAGTGCTCCTGAAGATGTATAGCCATTACCTGTAATTTGGTTTCATTATTCACTTGACAGGGAAGGGGTGTAATCTTGAACGTTTATAAGGTTATTCATTTTAATGGACCAGATTAGGTTATTTATCATTTTCAGTTCTACTGACATGAATTTGGCAGAATATACAGTACTACTACTCATATCCTACTATTAGAAGATATATTAGGTCCAATGGAAAGAACTTCCACACATTCACACAGACCTTTACAAGACCAGAAGTTCTGAGAAAATGACTGAAACGTTGAGATACTGTGTAAATGCATGTAATTCAAAGTAAATGAGAGATACTATTAAGCCTGTCCTGGATTCACTACCTCATCTTAAATTTTTCTKATTTAGCAGACAATCTGCGGGAATCGAACCCACAACCTTTGCGTTGCAAGCACCATGCTCTACCAACTGAGCAACACAGGACCTACCTCAGATATCACAGCGGTGATATTTTATTTATTTATTTTACCTTTATTTAACTAGGGCAAGTCAGTTAAGAACAAATTCTTATTTACAATGACGGCCTACCCCGGCCAAACCCTCCCCTAACCAGGACGACGCTGGGCCAATCACAGTGTGGGTTTGTCAGTTGAGGGACAGATGACAGAACCAGTACCAGTAATGGGCTTAGATCCCTCTCACTTCCCCTGAGCCAGTGTGGTGCTGTCCCCTGGCTGTGTACTGTGGGACTTCACTASTTTACTGGTCCAGAGCTTGTTCTGTTCCTAGTTGTGCTTGGACAGAGATAGAGGGAGTAGGGTAAATTGTAATTCCTACTGCAGTAAATCCTCAGCTATCTGGACTGGGAAGCCCTGAAAAGAGATGGAAGATTATTCCCTAGATTTCCTAAACCATCAATTATAATAGGAGGCAGTTCACGAGGCACAATAGACATGTTGCCGGCGGGGTTTAGCGACGCTGTCGTTTTGCCAGATGCCTTTTTCATTTGTCTAAAGTAAATGAGTTCTGGGCAAGCTAATGAAAGACAGAGAGAGGAAGCCATCTCTCTCCCTCTTTTTCTTTCTCTTTCACTCTCACACACACTCAGTCACCCACACACTCACCCCAAATGAGCTTTCGCAGCCCGGGTGATAGTGGCAGCGGGCAGAAAGGCGATGACTGATTGCCTCTCTTTGGTGTGTACGAGGCGAAACCCTGTCAACTGTGAACGTAACAACCGAGCAGTGGGACCTCTGGCTGTACGAAATGGAAAATACTGATAGGCCGTGTCCCTGTAACAAACTCCCAACAAAAGCCCATCTCTCTGTCCACATTAAACACCAGAGCAATTTACCATGGAGAGGAGAGAAGAAGAGAACAAGCAGCTCTTTGATGTGCATCGACTGAGGGGGCTAGGCTTGGCTGCAGAGCAGGGACATAGTATGGGCTCGAGAGGGGGGAGAGAGAGGGAAGGAGGGAGGGGAGGTGAGGTGAGGAAAGGATGGAGAGGGTGAGAGGGGAGGTGAGGAAAGATGGAGAGAGAGGGGAGAGGGGAGAGGAAAGGGGGTGAGGAATGATGGAGAGAGAGGGGGAGCAGGGAGAGGGAGAGTGAAAGAGAGAGTAGGAGGGAGAGAGGGAAATTAGGTGAAAGAGAGAGATGGGGGGGCACAGGAAAGAGGTAGATTGTGAAGAAGAGGGAAGGGACAAAGAGATTGGAGAGCGAGCACTCGAGAGAGAAAACAATGTCAGGAGGATGTTGCCCTTTCCTGCTCAGTCCTTATGTCTGTTCAGACGTCAATTCTTCATAAGCTACACTTTCATATGTTGCTGGTCCATTATCCATGTGCTTTGTATGTCCGTGTATGTATTTTAAATGTGTGTGTTTACACAGGAACCGCGTCGGTACTTGACTTTCAAGATTCGCTGGCAACACCACGGCGATGAATTAATGACTAAAACCAATAAGAGACACCAAACTCGGGGATTAAGGGCTCAGCGAAGCCTTCTGCCTGTGTTCAATTGTAGCTGTAACACTGCTGTCTACATTGTGTTGCCAGAGAGAGCAGGGTGCACTGCACTGGCTGATGCTTCTCTGATATGACAGACCTCGTAGAGATCCCACTATACAACTAGTGCCAATGGGGAAGATCAGCCTCCGTGTGAACGATGCACCACATCACTATCGTTCTTTGTCTATTAATGTTCTGTATTATGTCATGTTTCATGTTTTGTGTGGACACCAGGAAGAGTAGCTGCTGCCTTCGCAACAGCTATTGGGGATCCTAATAAAATACCAAAATACCACTGATATTTCCATCCAGATCACTCAAGAGAAATAGACTACGGAGAAAGAGGCACTGATTATTCTCCTAGCAATCTCTCTCWACCACATCTATCAARTCTCTGTCATTAGTTTGTACCATTTTAAAGGCGATAGAAAGTCGTCCTCCTTACTTCTATTCACATCTGCTTCCACTGGTTTAAACCGTAGCTGAATCATAGAGACTGAATAGCCTGCAGCAGGMTTGGGATCAATCCCATTTCAATTCCAGTCAATGGAGGAAGTACACTGAAATTCCAATTCCAATTCTCTTCAACGCTTTTCAATGAGGAACATTTGGAATTGGAATCTGGTTTACTTCCAGAATTGAAATGGAATAGACCCCAACCCTGTCCTGCAGTGCTTCCACAGCAGTAAGTCAATGAAGGGGATTTAAAGCAGTTAAATCAAGTAATGTGTTTCRATACTCTGGGTATTGACTAGTCTATAACCCTGCATAAAGAAACAAAAAGGCCTCCYCTCTATGTAGCTCAACTATTCATCATGGTTATACTCATACCACCTTTAATAGGTACAATGCTTCGATCCGACAGTGGATCTTCTTCAAGTAAAAAAAAACGMTTTCTCGCCCAATACCTCATATTTGCTGCATTATGCAACGTACAGTCATTACCAGTCAAAAGTTTGGACACACCTACCTATTTTTTATTTTGTACTATTTTCTACATCGTAGACTAATAGTGAAGACATCAAAACTATGAAACAACTCATACCGAATTATTAATATATATTTTCAATTTAACCTTAATTAACTAGCAAGTCAGTAAGAACAAATTCATATTTACAATGACGGCCTACACCGGCCAAACCTGGACGACGCTGGCTAATTGTCCGCCCGCTATGGGACTCCCAATCACGGTCAGTTGTGATACAGCCTGGATTGAACCAGGGTGTCTGTAGTGACGCCTCTAGCACTGAGATGCAGTGCCTTAGACCGCTGCGCCACTCGGAATCATGTAGTAACCAAAAAAGTGTTAAACAAATCAAAATATATTTTATATTTGAGATTCTTCAAAGTAGCCACCCTTTGCCTTGATGACAGTTTGCACACTCTTGGCATTCTTCAACCAGTTTCAATAGGTAGTCACTTGGAAATGCATTCAATTAACAGGTGTGCTTTGTTAAAAGTTCATTTGTGGAATTTCTTTCCTTCTTAATGTGTTTAGCCAATCATATACCATATTTGGTATAAGACCAACCATATTATGGCAAGAACAGCTCAAATAAGCAAAGAGAAATTACAGTCCATCATAACTTTAAGACATGAAGTCAGTCAATGCGGAAAATTTCAAGAACTTTGAAAGTTTCATCAAGTGCATCAACAAAACCATCAAGCGTATGATGAAACTGGCTCTCATGAGGACCGCCACAGAAAGGAGACCCCAGAGTTACCTCTCTGAGAGATATTCATTAGAGTTATTAACCTCAAAATTGCTTCCCAAATAAATGCTTCACAGAGTTCAATAACAGACACATCTCACATCAACTGTCAGAGGAAACTGTGTGAATCAGGCCTTCATGGTCAAATTGCTGCAAAGAAACACTATTAAGGACATCAATGAGAAGATGAGACTTACTTGGGCCAAGAAAACACGAGCAATGGACATTAGACCGTTGGAAATCAGATATTTCTGTATTTAATTTTCAATACATTTGGCAAAAATGTCTAAATAACACGTTTTCACTTTGTCATTATGCGATATTGTGTGTAGTTGGTGTGACAAAAACATCTATTTAATCCATTTCGGGTGTAACACAACAAAATGTGGAATAAGTCAGGTGTGAATACTTTCTGAAGGCACTGTATTTGTAATGCAAGGCGAAGGAGCCAGTTAGAAGCCCTCTGAGGGTAAAAGACCTGATCTCTCCTCCTGGTTATCTCTTCCTGAGCAGAGAGCCAAGCTCAACACCTGTTTCTCCCACTGGAACAGACCAGGCGTGAGGAGGAGAGATCTAGATTTCCCCAGAGAACACACTCAAGAGGGTGACTCTTTCCCCCAGACTCTTCTAGAACACCCATGAAGTCAACGCTCTGCACTGAGAACACTGCCGAGAACACTCAGAATGTAGAATGTTCCAGYGCGATTGTTTCTCTTCCCAAACGCCTGAGACAGAGAGTGAAAGAGAGAGGGAGTGTGTGATAGAGACTGAGAAAAGAGGGAGAGAACGAGAAAGAGGGGGAAGGAGAGAGAGATAGATAAAGAAAGAGACCGAAGGAGAGCGAGCGAGCTGCCAGCTAGGCCCATACAGAGCTCAATGTGTCCCGACAGCTCTAAATGAACATTAACCTGCTCAGGGTCTCAACGCTGCCGCCGCTTCACATCACAGCACCTGAATATTTAACAGGGAGAAACCCTGCTACGGCGCAGCGCCTCAGAGCCTCAGTCTAGCAGCTGGCCTACACTGTACCATGTAGTAGTGTCTCATTGCTATATGTAAGGAAACTTCCAGACAGAGACATGATCTGACAACAGATCCTGGAGAAAACTGCTTCAGAGCGTAGATGTGAAAAGTGTACATAACAATGCTGGTATACAAACAAGATTCAGCATGGCCTCTCCTGGTTCCCTTTAATGTTCTATCTAGACTCAGAGAACATCTTGGGTCTGTGAAAAGCAAATAGTCAACTTGGCCAAAACTGATGAAATATAAAATATTCAAAGCACTACCCATGTACAAAGTTGGCCACACCTCATGCACATMAACAAKCAGTGAGCTACAGTACACAGAGTGGCTCTCAAGGGGGATGCCAGTTCCGAGTAAAAGAGTCCGGACACTTAGAAGTTAAATAGACTTTTGATGTTCTGACATCTCCCCAAGCAGCCGGCATCTTTTTCATTTCACTTGACTTCTCAGTAAATGACCTCGTCCTCATCTTTCAGTCAGGATGGATAGAACTTTAAGAGGGTTGTTTAAGCAAAGTCAATAATTCAGCTCAGCAGACAGTAAAGCAGTTGAGAAAATGAATGAACAATGTGTGTGTGTGTGTGTGTGTGTGTGTGTGTGTGTGTGTGTGTGTGTGTGTGTGTGGTTCACCCCACACATTCCTCAATGTCAGGGAAACTAAGACGTTAAACTGATCATAACAGAAAATCAACAACAGTTCAAGTCAGGACAGCTATATCAAGAGGCTGTTTGAACAACACAACCAACTGAACAGCTAATCAGAACACTGGAAATCTAGCTATTGATTGGCATCGAGACCATTTCAGGTCGACTGAGATGATTCTGTATTCACTATGCAGAGGTTCTGAAAGCATTGAAGACAGGTGTTTTTAATCCTAAGAACAGAGTGATCCTCAGTTTGGTTGGTCAAGGGGAGGAGGTGGGGGGGGGGGTCAGCCCAAAAGCGCCCCTCTAGACGAGCACTTACTCTTGGACTGTGAGCGCTCTTGTTATTGGCAAAGACAGGGAGAGAGTGAGAGAAAAGACGTTTTGACTGTGTAATCATGAGGCCTGACCACACGCAGTGCCAGGCAGGATCCTGTGGGGACGCAGTGTGACATTTTCCAAAATACTTACAACTTGACATTTCAATGGACCTTTACGAAAGTGTCTCCCTCCTTCCCCCACCCCTCCGTCTCTCTCTGGTACTGAGGCTGGCACACAGGCAGACTGCATGAGAGGAGAGCATGTCTCTGCCAGTGAGTGAAGGCTGGGGAAGGGGATGTGATGCAGAGAC
Organism: Salvelinus sp. IW2-2015; assembly: GCF_002910315.2. Classification (NCBI taxonomy): domain Eukaryota; kingdom Metazoa; phylum Chordata; class Actinopteri; order Salmoniformes; family Salmonidae; genus Salvelinus; species Salvelinus sp. IW2-2015. The sequence goes on from NW_019942961.1 coordinate 208,029, forward strand.
TAAATGGTAGGATCCTGGGTGTGATCAGAACGTGGTGGGTGGGGGAGCAAGTTTAATTATGCTGTTCATAAAAGAAATCTATTTATCGGGTTTGAKAGAAAGGACTCGTGTTAAATAGGTGTTTGGTTTTGGGTTTGTCCACATTCTCAATTGGGCTGTGTGGAGCTCCAAAACACAAGAGTCTGGTGCATCTCCAGTCTCAAACATCTTCAGATGGTCTCTACTGTGATCCAACCAGAAGTCTTTCTTTCTATTTCTCTCTCTTCTGATCGACGCTCAGAGCGAAGCGGTTCTGAAGACTCCGCACATCCTCTCCACAAAAGATGAGCTCTGCTGGAACCCAAACACCAAACACCACACACAGACAGACGACATGAAAGGAGCGTCAGATCGCTCCAGCCCAGACCCATCCTCAGAAACCACGGGCCAGGAACCATGGTGGGGTTGGCAGACACCAGACATGCCCAGTTGATTACACAGACAACGCTGTGCCACAATCACACACGCACACACACACACACACACACACACACACACACACACACACACACACACAGAGAAAACATTCCTGCATCCATCATGGCATTATTGTGATTTAGATTAGGATATCAGATTCAGATTAGGATATCAGATTTAGATTAGGATATCAGATTTAGATTAGGATATCAGATTTAGAAGAGGATATCAGATTTAGATTAGGATATCAGATATCAGATTTAGATTAGGCAGCATACAAAAAATACCCCATGCTATTCATGTCAATAAAACATTTTTCTACTGCACCTGCACTTGGTGACTGGGCCTCACTAATCCGTGTGTGGGGTGGTTACATACTGTAAATCCCCAGTAGGAGGCGCTCTCCTTTGAGCAACATACATTCCCACAGCCTGGAGGTGATGTGTATGAAGCAGACAGGTGTAATCCCTCTCTGATCCCCTCAGTCCCCAGTTCTCTCCTATGCTCTGCTCTCCTGTATAATCAGTCTCCTCTCCCTGGTCCTAATCAGGCCTCAGTACAGCGTAGCTCAACCCAGGCAGCACAGCACAGGGCCCTGAACGTCTAGACACTCTTCCACGCTCCATTAATTATGCAAGGCAGCAGCGCTAGGCTAGTGCCATGGTGCTATCTCCCCCTCACAGCGCCAGCCGCCCTACACCTCAACCCCTCCCTTTCCCCCCTCCCCTCGGCTAGCTAGCCCGCTGACGGCTCCACATCAACGTCACCATTAACGCTGTCTCAGAGCCCTCTCCCCTGTCTCCCTCCCTTTCTCCCAGCGTTCCCCAGACCTCTGTCAGGGAGCTGAGGAATATGAGCCGGGCTCTGATATCCCACTGACACATTTTACTTCCTCACTGTTGCAGCTCTCTGCTGCCTAGCCCTAAAACTCCATATTTAGCTATCACTCCTTCTCCCTCCCACCCGTCTATTTCTAAAAGCCTTTAAAAAGGAGCCTATTTTCCTTCTTCCTCGCTTGACTCCCGTTTTCTCTGTCGCTCGTCCCTTGCTTCAATGTCCCCTCTCTCTCTTCATCTCCGTCCATCTATCTCTCCCGATTTCTTCTCTTTCCTCTCTCTCTGCTCCTTAGCTGTTCGTTCCCAGAGTCATAGGAGCGAGAGAGCGAGAGAGCGAGAGAGCGAGAGAGCGAGAGAGAGAGAGAGAGAGAGAGAGAGAGAGAGAGAGAGAGCTCTGGTGCTATGGATGATCAGCATGACTGATGTTCTTATTTGCATTACAGAGAGCTGGGGAAGCAGAAAGCACATATACATCAGAGACACACACATTTTAGACTACAATAACAAGAGTTCTCTCTAGAGCACCTGAGTAGGTAGAGAACCTAGGAGAGGAGAATTTAGCACGCAATTCACCTTTTCATCCCAGATACACACACGTGCACACACACACACACACACACGCCAAACATACACAGACACACAGCTATTACCGGGCATGCCTTTAATGTTAGTGCTCCTATAGATCATCAATAACTGCTGTCCCTATAGATCATCAATAACTGCTGTCCCTTGGCAGAAACACAGCAGGGAATATCAGTTGTTTTCTATGTGTTTCTGTCTTAATGGACCCGCTGTTGGTTTAAACTGAAAAACTGAAATACCCTGCGTAATGGTCTGACCTTGGACAAATGACCCCCCCCCTCCTGTGTTTCTATTGTGGACTGTTGGATAGATTTGTCTTGCTGTGTAGAGAAGTGTTTTATTCGTAGCGGGGGGTGAATTTGTAGTTGTGTGCTTTGCTTTGCTTTTCTGTGTTGTTGGATTGGATTTGCCGCCGGGTGCTTTGTCAAGTTGCTGTATGCACATTCCCTGACCTGTAAGGAACTCTTTATTAGTGCCTGGCTGAGCTGACAGAGAGAG
>NW_019942961.1:213970-219661 GCF_002910315.2 Salvelinus sp. IW2-2015
ACAGGGGGTACCAGTACTGAGTCAATGTGGAGGCTATATACAGGGGGTACCAGTACTGAGTCAATGTGGAGGCTATATACAGGGGGTACCAGTACCGAGTCAATGTGCGGGGGTACAGGTTAGTCAAGATGGGGAGGAAAAAAAGAAAAAGAGAGAGAGAGAGAAAGATGGAGAACCTTCCTCTGCTCGGTCATTCCAACCTTGAGGTGACGGGGGCCCTGTGATCAAAATGGCTAATGACTGACTAAGACTGGGAGAATCCAAAACAGCTGCTAGAAGAACCACGTGACATGACCACCTGTATCTAGCCTGGTGGCTACCCGCTAACCTCTACCTACTGCTGCTGCTGCTCCACTCAAGTGCCTCTCAGTAATGACAGCCCAGGGCTGCATCTCAAATTGCACGCTATTCCCTAAATAGTGCACTATGGGCCCTGGTTAAAAGTTGCGCACTATGTAGTAGGGAATAGGGTGCCATTTGGGGTGCATCCCAGGTGAGTCATTACTGCAGCAGGACCACTCAAGGCCCTTATAGCCACCAGCCCACCTCCTTCCCTTCTTCGTTCTTTCCCTACCAACSGCCACAGACGACCCTGTCTACCTCCAACAGGCACGTCGGAAAACAAATCAATGTTTTACAAGGAGCTTTTAAGCCTCTTGCCTTCAATAGGCGAACAGGAACAGAGCTTTTTAGTACGAAGAAAGAGAAGACGGATGGAGGGAGCGGGGAACATTATTTTTGCGGAACAGAGAGAAGCTCATTAACCCGGTGAAAAGAGAATGAGAGAGAAAGAGAGGCCCAGGGAGCGATGCAAAATGTTCTGTTCCTGAGTTTTGAGACGAGAGCCTGACAAGGAGAACACGGGAGTCTTTTGTTGGCTTGACATCAGAGTGTAGAGGTTTATTCTTCATGTACTCTAGCTCCTAAAGGGTCTCTCTTTCAGTGCAGACATCCCAGGGATCCAGGGATCCGCATGTTGAATGTCATTGATTGTGGCAGTTTGGTGCTTATGAAGCCATTTTAGAGTGAAGATCAACATTTGGGCTCCTTTTGTGTCCTGTCATGTCGCAGTTTCCACCTGACAAAACAAATGCTGCCGGACGGCGAATTTCAATAAATAACGAATCCCTAAGAGCAGGCGGCGAGCGATCTGAAACAATGATGTAATCCAGGTATGATTTCACAAGTTTCCGCTATCAAAGCAATAGCACAGTAGCTCTCATCGTTCAAACAGCACTGTCAGATTATTGCTCTTATGTGGACGACCACGTAATCTTCACTTTGAAATACATGGAATCTGCTGAATAATAATACGGCCACGCGAGCTCTTTTTAATGAAATGGTGGAGCAGCCAGTAACAAACCCAACTGAATCCCAGTTAGAGAGCTAATACACACTGTGATGTGTCCAACAGTATGACTGTACATGTGTTGTCAGACAGGCAGTCTATAGGATGTAATGTCTCTGGATAATGTGGTTTGGCTGGAAGGAATGGCTTTTGAACAGGTCATTATTGTTGACATTGACTGCAATGCTCCTGTCACACACACGGCATCACGCACACACACACACACACACACACACACACACACACACACACACACACACACACACACACACACCACACACACACACACACACACACACACACACACAAACACACAGAGCTTATATGAACCAATATAATGAGAGAGGAGTCTCCCTGGTGTGAATAGGTATTACATTGTCAGAGTGACTGGACAGCTAGTTCATCTCTCATAAGCAAACTCCAGGAAGAGAAGGTAGAGGAGAGGGTAGAAGGGTTAGGGTGAGCGGTAGAGGGGGTAGAAGGTAGAGGAGAGATAGAGGAGAGAGGTAGAGGAGGGTTAGAGAGGGGAGAGGGTAGAGGAGGGTAGAAGAGAGAAGAGGGTGAGAGGGAGGGGTAGGGTAGGGTAGGTAGAGAGTGGGGTAGAGGAGGGTTTAGAGGAGAAGGTAGGGGTAGCGGAGAGTCTAGAGGAGAGGGTAGAGATGGTAGGAGACAGGAGAGTGGTAGAGGATGAGGGTAGGGTGAAGAGAGGGTAGAACGAGAGGTAGAGAGACAAGGTAGGTTTAGACTGCATAGAGTATCTAGAGGAGAGGTAGAGGAGAGTGATTCAGAATGACTAGGTTTAGAAAGAGCAGGAAGAGGGTAGGAGAGGAGGGTGTAGGTAGAGAGAGGTTAGAGGAGAGGCTAAGGAGGAGGGCTGAGTTCAGGTAGCGGAGGAGTCTAGAGGGAGAGGTGTAGGATAGAATGAAGAGGGTAGGAGATGTAGGCGTAGATATTGAGGGTTTAAGAGGACCGGGTATGGGTAGAGAGAGGGGTAGAGGATGAGGCTAGAGTAGAGGAGAGGTGAGAGAAGTGGTGAACGATGTAGATTAGAGAGAAGCTGTGAGTGTAAAAGTCAGCGGAGAGGTTCTTGAGGATAGAGGTAAGGTGATACGCAATGGGAGGGTAGAGGAGAGGGTTAGAGGATGGTAGAAGATGGAGAGGTAGGGTAGAAAGAGAGGGTAGAGGAGAGGGTAGAGTAGAAGAGAGGGTAGAGGGAGGGTATAGAGGGGTAGAGGAGGAGGAGAGGGTAGAGGAGAGGGTTAGGGTAGAAGAGAGGTAGCGAGAGTCTAGAGGAGAGGGTAGGATAGAAGAGAGGGTGCGGTAGAGAGTTCTAGAGGAGAGGGGAGGGGGAAAGGATAAAGGAGGAAAAAACGGGTAGAGGAAGGGTAGAGAGAGAGAGGGTGTGTAGTGGGGACAGAGCCACTCTCTTCTGTATCTCTCTCTCTGTTCTAGTTAAGAGCTGTGTCCTCTCTGTTTCTAGTAAAAGCTGTTCTCTCTACTGTTCTGTAAAGAGTTGTATCCTCCGTTGTTCTATAAGAGCTGTATCTCTCTACGTTCTCACTAAGAGCTGTGTCTCTCTCTGTTCTACTATAGAGCTGTCTCTCTCTCTGTTCTAGTAAGAGCTGTGTCTCTCTTCTGTCTTCTACTAAGAGCTGTCTCTCTCTCTTGTTCTAGTAAGAGCGTGTGTCTCTCTCTGTCTAGTAAGAAGCTGTGTTCTCTCTCTGTTGCTACTAAAGAGCTGTATCTCTTCTCTGTTCTAGGAAGAGCTGTATCTCTCTCGTGTTCTAGGAAGAGCTGTATCTCTCTCTGTTCTATAAGAGTGTAGCTCTCTCTGTTCTAGTAAGAGCGTGGTCTCTCTCTGATCTAGGAAGACTGTGTCTCTCTCTCTGTTCTTACTAAGGAGCTGGTGTCTCTCTCTGTTCTACTAAAGAGCGTATCTCTCTTCTGTTCTACTAGAGCTGTGTGATCTCTCTGTTCTAGTAAGAGCTGTGTCTCTCTCTGTTCTAGTAAGAGCTGGGTCTCTCTGCTGTTTCTGTAAGAGCTGTCTATCTCTCTCTGTTTCTTTACTAAGAGCGTGTATCTCTCTGTTCTATTAAGAGGCGTGTGTCTTCTCTCTCTTGTTCTATAAGGAGCCTGTGTCTCTCTCTTTCTATGTAAGAGCTGTGCATTCTCTCTCTTGTTCTAGTAAGAGCTTGCTGGTCTCTCTCCTTTTCTATTAACTAGAAGCTGATGTGCTGCTCGCTCTTCGGTTCTACTAAAGATGTCTCTGTCGCTCTTCGTTCTAGTAAGAGCTGTGTTCTCTCTCGGATTCTTAGATTAGAGCTGTGTCTCTCTGTTCCTAGTAAGAGCTGTGTCGTTCTCCTCTGTTTAGGAAAGGGTTGTCTCAGTGGCTGAATGTGTCTCTCTATACTAGTTCTACAGAGAAGAGCTGTGTGTCTCTCTCTGTTCTAGTAAAGTACTTCTCTGTCTAGTGACTGGTCTCTCTCTGTTCTAGGAAGAGCTGTTGTCTCTCTCTTGTTCTAGGAAGAGCTGTGTCTCTCCTGTTCTACTAAGAGCTGTGTCTCTGTCTACTGTGCTTGTTCTCTCTTCTACTAAGAGCTGTTGTCTCTCTCTGTTCTACTAAGTAGCTTGTATCTGCTTCTCTGTTTCTACTAAGAGGCTGTGTTCTCTCTCGGTTTCTACTAAGAGCTGTGTCTCTCTCTGTTTCTAAGTAAGAGCTGTGGTCTCTCTCTGTTCTTACTAAGAGCTGTGTCTCTTTTGTTTCTTACTAGAGCTGTGTCTCTCTCTGTTTCTAGTAAGAGCTGTGTCTCTCTCTGTTCTAGTAAGAGCTGTGTCTCTCTCTGTTCTACTAAGAGCTTGTTTGTCTCTCTCAGTGTTCTACTAGAGCTGTTTGTCTCGCTCTGTGTCTACTTAAGAGCTGTGTCATGTCTCGCTCTGTTCTACTAAGGAAGCTGTGTATCTCTTGTTCTATGTAAGCGCTGTGGCTTCTCTCTGTTCTTAGGAAGGCTGTGTCTCTCTCTGTTCTAGGGAAAGAGCTGTGTCTCTTCTCTGTTTCTACTAAGAGCTTGTGTCTCTCTCTGTTCTACTAAGAGTCTGTGTCTCTACTCTGTTCTTAGTAGAGCTGTATCTCTCTCTGTTCTACTAAGAGCTGTGCTCTCTCTAGTTCTAGTGAGAGTGTGTCTCTCGCTTGTTCTGTAAGAGCTGTGTCTCTCTCATGTATCTTAGTAAGAGCTGATGTCTCTCTCTTGTTCTAGTAAGTAAGCTGTATTCTCTTCTCTGTTTCTTATAAGGCTGTTTGTCTCTCCTGGTTCTACTTAAGAGCATGTGTCTCTCTGCTGATTCTAGTAAGCGCTGTGTTCTCTCTTCTGTTTGTAAAGCTGTGTCTCTCTCTGTTCTAGTACAAGAGCTTGTGGTCTCTCTCTGTTCTACTTAAGAGCTGTGTCGTCTCTTGGTTCTTACTATAGAGCTGTGGGTCTCTCTCTGTTACTATGTAAGAGTGGTTCTCTCTTGTTCTAGTAAGAGCTTGTGTCTCCTCTGTTCATAGTAAGAGCTGTGTCTCTTCTCTGTTCTAGTAATGAGTCTGTTATCTCTCTTCTAGTTCTACTAAGATGCTCGTGTCTCTCTTCTGTTCTAGTAAGAGCGTCAGTCTCTCTACTGTTTCTGTAGAGGCTGCTGTCTTCTCTGTTTCTTAGTAGTAGAGCTGTGTCTCTCCTGTTCTAGGAAGAGCTTGTGTCTCTCTCTGTTTTCTAGGAAGAGCTGTTGTCTTCTTCGCTCTGTGTCTACTAAGATGCTTGTGTCTCTGCTCTGTTCTAGTAAGGCTGTATCTCTCTCTGTTTCTAGTAGAGCTTGTGTTTTCTCTGTTCTAGTGAGAGCTGGTGTCTCTCTCTGTTCTATTAAGAGCTGTGTCTCTCTCTGTCTCTTAGTAGAGCTGTGTCTCTCTCTGGTTCTAGTGAGAGCTGTGTCTCTCTCTGTTTTAGTAAGAGCTGTTGTCTCTTCTCTGTTCTAGTAAGAGCTGTTGTCTCTCCTTCTGTCTCAGTATAGAGCTCGGTCTCTTCTGTTCTATTAAGAGCTGTGTCTTCTCTTCTTGGTTCTAGTAAGAGCTGTTCTCTCTCTGTTCTTTGAGACCTGTATCTCTCTCTGTTCTAGTTAAGAGCTGCTGTCTCTCTCTGTTCTAGTAAGAGCTGTGTCTCTCTCTGTTCTAGTAAGAGCTGTGTCTCTCTCTGTTCTGTGAGAGCTGTGTCTCTCTGTTTCTTGTAAGACCGTATCTCTCTCTGTTCTGTAAGAAGCTGCTTGTCTCTCTTGTGTCTAGTAAGAGCTGTGGTCTTCTCTCTGTTATCTTTCTC
>NW_019942962.1:0-60335 GCF_002910315.2 Salvelinus sp. IW2-2015
AGGGACGAAGATTCAGACAACACCAACAACCTCTCTTCTCTCTCTCTCTCTCTTCTTCTCTCCTCTCGCTCTCTCTCTCTTCTCCTCTCTCTCTCTCTCTCTCTCTCTTCTCACACACACACACCCCTCTCTCTCAACCACCACATCTATCTCCTCACCACACTCCTCACACCTCCTCCCTCTCTCACCACCACCTCTCTCTCTCACACACAACCACACACCACACCACACAAAAACACAACACCTCCCTCTCTTCACACATTCTCTCTCTCACGTCGCACACACACCACACGAGTCCACACTCCACACACACACACACCACACCAACACACACACACACACACACACCACACACACACACACACAACACACACACCACAAAAAAAAAAACCCCACACACACACCACACACACACACACACAACTACTCTTCTTTCACCACACCACTGCCTTCTCACACACACACTTCTCTTCACACACACCTCTCTCTCACACCAACCACTCACACTCCACACTCACTTCCACACACACACACACACACACACGCACACACACCACACACACACACCACACCACCACTACTCTCTTCACACCACCACTTCTTTCTCCACACACACATCGCGTCTCTCACAACACACCCTCTCTCTCACACACAACACTCACACAAAAACACACACACCTCTCTCTCTCACACATCTCTCTCTCCACATGCACCACACACACCACAAGATCACCACTCAACACAACACACACAACACAACACACACACCACACACAACCACACACCACACAACACACACACCCACACCACCACACACCACACCACAACCACACCACAACACACCACAACTACTCTCTTTCACACACCACCTCTTTCCTCAACACACCACACTTTCTTCCACACACACCTCTCTCTCACCACACCACACTCACCACAAACACACACACACACACAACACACACACACACACACACACACACACACACACACACCACACACCACACACACACACAACTCTCTTTCACACCACTACTCTCTTTCTCACACACACAACTCTTCAACACACAACACCTCTCTTTGCACCACACCTCCTTCTTTCCACACACACCCTCTCTTTCACACACACCTCTCTTTCCACACACACCACCACTCTTTCTCACACCACCTCTCCTCTCTCTCCTCACCACCCACACCCTCTCTTTCACACACATCTCTCACTCAACACCACCTCTCTCTCTCTCACCACCACAGCCTCTCTCACACACCACACCTCTCTTCTTTCACACACCGTCTTTCTTTTCAACACACCTCTCTCTCACACACACCTACTCTTTCACACCACCTCTTCTCTTTACACAACCTCTCTCTTCACACAACCTCTCCTTTCAACCACACACCTTCTCTCATTCACACACACCTCTCTTCACACACCACACCCTTTCTCTCTCCACTCTAATATTTATATTTTTCTTAATTCCATTCTTTACGTTAGATGTGTTTATTGTATGAATTGTTAGATTACTACTGGCACTGTTGGAGCTGGGAACACAAGCATTTTCACTACACCCGCAATAACATCTGTAAATATGTGATCCTCCCTCTACTCCTTTATAAACTTCTCTCCCAGGCCTCCTCCTCTCTACTCCGTATTATTAATGTTCGTCTACCAGGCCTCCTCTCTACTCCTTTATAATGTCTCTACCAGGGCCAGTCCTCCTCTCTACTCCTTTATTAAACGTATCTCTCCCAGGGCGCCTCCTTCCTCTCTTACTCCGATATAATGTCTCTACCAGGGCCTCCTCCTCTATACTCCTTTATAATGTTCCTACCAGGGCCTCCCCTCTCTACAAATCCTTTATAGATGGTCTTCTACCAGGCCTGCCCTCCTCTATACTCCTTATGAATAATGTTCTCTCCAGGGGCCTCCTCCTCTCTACTCCTTTTATTTAATGTCTTCTTACCAGCCTCCTCCTCTCTACTCCGTTATAATGTCTTCTACCAGGGCCTCCTCCTCTCTTACTCCTTTATAATGCTCTTACCAGGGCCTCAACTCCTCTCTACTCCTTTAATAATGGTCTCTTACCAGGGCCTCCTTTCCTTCCACTCCTTTAGTAATGTCCTCTACCAGGGCCTCCTCCTCTCTACTGCCTTTATACGGCCTCGCTCCCAGGGCTTCCTCCGCGTCTTACTCCGGTTATAATGTCTCTCCCAGGCCTCCCGCTCTATTTACTCCTTTATAATGTCTCTTTCCCAGGCCTCCCTCCTCTCATACTCCTTTATAATGTCTCTACCAGGGCCTCCTCCTCTCACTCCTTTATAATGTCTCTGAAGACCAGGGCCTCCCCTCTAATAACTCCTTTATAATGTCTCCCTCCCAGGCCTCCTCCTCTATACTCCTTTATTATGTCTCTCCCAGGGCCTCCTTTCCTCTCCACTCCGTTTAATGTCTCTCCAGGCCTCCTCCTCTCTACTCCTTTATAATGTCTCTACCAGGGGCCCTCCCTCTCTCTACTCCTTTATTAATGTCTCTACCAGGGCCTCCTCCTCTCTGCTCCTTTATAATGTCTCTACAGGGGCCTCCTCCTCTATACTCCTTTATAAATGTCTCTACCAGGGGCCTCCTCCTCTCTACTCCTTTATAATGTCGCTACCAGGCCTCCTCCTAACTCTAACTCCTTTATAATGTCTCTACCAGGGCTTTCCCACCTCTCGTACTCGTATAATGTCTCTCCCAGGCCTCCTCCTTCTCTACTCCTTATAAATGTCTCTCCCAGTGCTACTCATTTACAGTAGAGCGAAAACCACACCACCACACACACATTGTACATTTCCAAGAGAAAACGGTAGATAGAAACATTTCGGAGTTAGACAAGTAGGTGATAATGGAGATCAATTTTCCTCTGCCAATAGTTATAGAATATTGCTTCACGTTTTACACGGACAGGTCGTCATTACGGCAGCATTTATCAGAAATAATGTATTTAATAAGTATCGAGTCGACAGCTGGCGGCTGTTTCTCTCTCACATCTCCAGACTTACTCTGTAAAGATATTAAGCTTAATTCTGGTGGAAATAAATAAGCACAGTTGACGGCACAATATGAAGACAGCCTATAAAGACTCTGGTGTTTATGACGGAGGGGGTTAGAGAAAGCTCGAGCAGTTATGTTAGGAATAAGGGTTGAAACTATACGCTTAGTTATCGACTCGACACTTTCCCTCACGACCACCCTCGTGCAAATCTCCACATTACAATCCCTAGCCACATGATATCCGGCCTCAGTATTAACAGGGCCTGAAGTGGATCTTACACAAGGCCTTCAGGTGGTGTGGGAATTCGAACAGCCTTCAAGGTGGTGGGATTGTAGCTAAGGCCTTCAAGGTGGTGGGAGTATAGTCAGGCCGTTCAAGGTAGGTGTGGATTGGTCAGGCTCTTCCAATATGTGGTGGATTACTTAGGCTTTCAAGGGTGGGTTATTGACAGCTTCAAGGGATTCTCCTTCGATAAGGTGGTAGGATGGACAGCCTTCAAGGTGGTGGATTGACAGGTCCCGTCTGAAAAGTGGTGGGCATCAACAGGCCTTGTCTGAAGGTGGGTGTGGGATTAGACAGTGCCGTTCAAAGGTTGGTGATAACAGGGCCTTGCAAGGTTGGTTGGGATCAGCTAAGGCCGTTAATTAAAGTGTGGGACAAAGGCTCCAGGTCGGGCTTAACAGGCCTGTTAACAGGCCTAGTGTGGTTGACAGGCCTCAAAGTTGGTGGGATCAACAGCGACCCTTCAAGGTGGTTTGGATTAACAGACTTAAAGGTGGTGGAGGCTTCTAACAGCTGCAAAGGTGATGGGATTAACAGGCCTGGCAAAGGTGATGGGGATTGAACAGGCCTTTCAAGGTTTTGGCGATTGGCAGGCTGCCAAAGTGGTGTGATGCTTGACCAGGCCTGCAAAGTGGGGGTGATTGCTGACCATGAGCCTTGCGTGGCGTCAGGGCAGACATGGAGAGAAGTAAGAGACATAAAAATCTGCATCAGAGCTCTTTCATCCCCAAATCCATGGCTCCACTTGATTCCTGTGAGTTTTATCTCTCCCTCCCTGCGCTTTCCCTCTAGTTTAGTAGACCGGAGAGCCCAAGGGGCCTTATTTCCTTCCATCTACTCCCTCCCTCCCTCTGTTAGTTGAACCAGGAGAGAATGGAGGGCTCTGGCGAGTACTCGACGAGCCCTCTGGGATCCGTCCTGGGGCTATGAGTGGATGTTGTTTGGCGTGTAGGGTGGCGAGAGGAGAAGGTGATGGAGTGAGGGGTCGGAAGTCGTGGGCCAATCCGCAAGACAGCAAGCTGCGGGACAAAGGCATTTTTCCTGTGGGGTGAAGGGTCTATGGCCATCTTCCCTTCTCTCCTCTTCCTCTTCGTCTCACGTCTTCTCTCTCTCTCTCTCTCGTCTCTCTCCTCTTCTCTTCTCTCTCTCTCTCGGCCTCTCTCTCTCTCTACTCTCTCTCTCTTCCTGACCCCTCCATCTCTTCTCTCTTCTCTCATCGATTTGTCGTCCTGGTGTTGTACCCCCATCTCTCTTTCTCTCGTCTTCTTTTCTCTCACCGGTCCATCTCTCTCTCTCTCTTTCTCTCTCACCGTACGCCATCTCTTCTCTTCCTGCTCCGTCTTTCTCTCACGCTTCGTAGCATTCAAGCGCCTCATCTCTTCTCTTCTTGACTCTCTTTTCTCTTCACCGACCGCCATCTCTCTCATTCTTCTCTCTCTCTCTTTCCTCTCTATTCCAATCTCATCCTTCTCACCCTCCAGGCTCTCTCTTCTCTCTTTTCTCTATTCACTCCCATCTCTCTCTCTTTGCTTCATGAGACAGACACAGTGACTACCTGGTGTCTCAGGATGACTTTTCTCAGGTCTTGGATAAAAATCAGTGACTCGCAGCTCTCCCAGCCTCTTTCATCATCGGTCAATACCAACATGGAAGACGGCGCATCTACCTCACACGCGCGGACTCGCAGCCACACAGTCAACACACACAACACACAACATTTACACACACACACACACACACCATCACACACCACACATCACACACACACACACACACACACACGTACACACACACTACACACACACACAACACACAACAGCTTACGACACACACAACAACAAATGCTAACTTCCAGTAATTTTGAAAACAACTAAAGTGAGCTGCTTACTTTATCTCCTGCCATGCAAGACTAACAACTAAAGCGCAAGTTGACGGGCACAGCAGATTCCACTGTGGGTGAAACAAAGACATCACAACTGCCAAGGTTTCTTCCTCTTTCAGACAAGACAGACAGACCAGACAGAAGACAGACAGACACGTACAGACAGAACAGACAACAGACCAGATACAGACCGAGACAGACAGGGCACAAGACAGAACTCAGACAGACAAGACACAGACAGGGCAGACAGCACGGCAGACAGGCAGACAAGACAGCAGACAGGCCAGGACACAGAACAGGCAGGCAGACAGGCCAGACAGGCAGACAGAGGCCAGAACATGGCAGACAGGCAGGGACAGGGCAACAGACAGAACAGTACGACAGACAGAGCAGAGGACAGAGGAGAACAGAGAGACAGAAACAGGAACAGCCACAATATAACAGCCAGTGCGTTGATCTGATTGGGCAGGATCTATTTTAGCACTGGAATGCATAACATATAATAATGATTTTCAAAACAGCATTCCATCACTAAGTAGATTTTTTTTCACCCGTGAGAAAATCCACTTTGCAGAAGGTTTATAACTCAAACATATCAATATATAATTCCACCTCTGACAAAACGGGTAATAAAATCCCAATCTGCTTTGTTTAAATATGGGTGTCTTCACAAGATGAAATCCATCTATCTATTTTTCATAGTCAGTCGAGTGGACCAGGGTCCCAGTCCTGTCAATCTCTTCATCACAACACGTATCATCATGGCTTTGTAATGGACTCGCTGTTAAATTAATCATATGAGATAGAAACATCACTGTATCAGGGCTTCACTTGACAAAAGAGATGTGGATCTCAACGTTGACTATCCTGTGGTTTAATTAACAGATAAATAAATAAAGAACAATCACTGGCTTTCTAAAAGAGGGATAATGGGATGGATCACTGCTTTCCTATGAGAGTGACACGTTATAGTACTCTAGTCCTGTACATCCACAAGACAGCGGTGTAGTGACGGTTTGTAAATCGTGTTAGAACTGTCAAAAGCGCCACCTAGTGGCCAATACAGCCAACATCAGTCTGTGACGAGTTGTTGGTTAGATATTCTCTGTAGATACAGAGTGACACCTACAGGAAGCTCAAACAACTGCAGCCTGATTCACGGCTGCTGATGCAACTAGAAATTGTCAAGAATCTCGCTAATATTACTACAATTGAGTGGTAATCCAGAGTTTTTTACCCTTATTATTACTATTATTATTATTATCTACCCTGATGCCTAGTCACTTTACCCCTACCTACATATCTACCTCAACTATGTGGCGGCAGGTTATATAAATGGTGTTAATTCAAATCCCAAAGGTGGGGAAAAAATCTGCCGTGCTGCCCTTGAGCAAGGCAGTTAACCCCCAACAACTGTTCCCCGGGCGATGGTTTAGGGGTTAAATGCGGGAGACACATTGCCGGCCGTGGTTCTGTCTCTTATACACATCTAGATGTGTAGCGGGTGCCGATAACGTCCGTTACGGCAGCCCCCCCCCCCCCAGCCCCCCCCCCCCCCCCGCACCTCCCGTAGGTGTTGGTTAAATGCGGGAAGACACATTTCAGTTGTAATGCATTCGGTTGTATCAACTGACTAGGTATTCCCCCTCCCTGTCTACACCCGTAGTATTCGGTAATAAATACTATTTTGCCGGTGGTAAAAGTATAATAATTAACTCTTACAGAAGAAGCCTTATTCAAGGTCTACATCCGTGTTTTGGAAATGTGTTGTATTCATTTAACTTTAACAAATAGATGAAATGTATAGCCGTGTCTACTTCAATGATAGTCTTGATTTGAGACCTGTGGATTTCTAGAAAGCAATAATGCAAATTAGCATGAATAAATCTGAGAACATCTAATCCTATAGATTTATGTTATAAACTTTTAATTAGTTTAATGAGTTATTAACCAGATATTAACCTTCAGTATGATATCTATGACCTGGATAAAACTCATAATTGTCTATTTGTTTGTTTTTTCAAAAGCAATAGTACTTCAGAAGTTTGGACAAAAAAATGGTATGATGCTTTTTAAAATGTGATTATGCTTTTCACCAAAATTTATTTTTTTATCTTTAAAATTAATTTATTATTGTTCTTTCACAAACATATTTTTGATATCAGGGCTTTTTTTTTTTTAACAGTTATTTTATATAAATCTCCTTTGAAAACACCAGAAAAATCTACTTTTCATGTAACCCCATAAAGAGCAATATGTACATACAGTATAATCTGAAATCAGTTTTATAGTAAAGTGCTTATTTGGGGCATTGATGTAAAATAAGTTTGCAATATACAGAACCAGTCAAAAACAACTGGACACACCTACTCATTCAAGGGTTTAAACAACAAGATTGTTCAAAGTAGCCACCCTTTGCCTTGATGACAGCTTTGCACGCGCTTGGCATTCTCCCGGTGGCAAAAAGCTTAGAATGGCTGTATTTTCCGTCAGCGACATGGGTGGGCATATCATTTGAGGACACACACACATGCACACACACTCACACACTGAAGTTTCGCCTTGTAGGCAGCAAAAGTGACACACACCAATCCATTGTATGATTTTAGAGTATATTATTTATTGTTCCAGTGGCTGCTAAAAGGCTGTGGAACAATTACCCCCCTAGACCCTCCAACCTCATCTCTCGCTTATTGTAAAAAAATAAATTAAAATTAAAAAAATTCAGACTTGGGGGGGAATGAAAAGACTCAGAGATAGATGTACTTCTTATTTTTTAAGAGAACGTAAAGTAAAAGGAGGAAGCTCTAAGATTAGCATCTAATTAATATTAATAACTAATATTGTTATATCCCAGCTGCCCACTGCACTGAGGCTAGGTAACACGGTCACCACCGATAAATCCGTGATGATCGAAGACTTCAACAAGCATTTCTCAATGGCTGGCCATGCCTTCCTCCTGGCGACTCCACCTTGGCCAACAGCCCCCCCCCCGCTGCTACTCGCCCAAGCCTCCCCAGCTTCTCCTTTACCCAAATCCAGATAGCAGATGTTCTGAAAGAGCTGGAAAACCTGGACCATACAAATCAGCTGGGCTTGACAATCTGGACCCCTATTTCTGAAACTGTCCGCCGCCATTGTCGCCCCCTATTACCAGCCTGTTCAACCTCTCCTTCGTATCATCTGAGATCCCCAAGGATTGGAAAGCTGCCGCGGTCATCCCCCTCTTCAAAGGGGGAGACACCGGACCCAAACTGTTACAGACCTATATCCATCCTGCCCTGCCTATCTAAGGTCTTCGAAAGCCAAGTCAACAAACAGATCACTGACCATCTCGAATCCCACCGTACCTTCTCCGCTGTGCAATCCGGTTTCCGAGCCGGTCACGGGTGCACTTCAGCCACGCTCAAGGTACTAAATGATATCATAACCGGCATCGATAAAAGACAGTACTGTGCTGCCGTCTTCATCGACCTGGCCAAGGCTTTCGACTCTGTCAATCACCATATTCTTATCGGCAGACTCAGTAGCCTCGGTTTTTCTAATGACTGCCTTGCCTGGTTCACCAACTACTTTGCAGACAGAGTTCAGTGCGTCAAATCGGAAGGCATGCTGTCCGGTCCTCTGGCAGTCTCTATGGGGGTACCACAGGGTTCAATTCTCGGGCCGACTCTTTTCTCTGTATATATCAATGATGTTGCTCTTGCTGCGGGCGATTCCCTGATCCACCTCTACGCAGACGACACCATTCTGTATACTTCTGGCCCTTCTTTGGACACTGTGATAACCAACCTCCAAACGAGCTTCAATGCCATTCAACACTCCTTCCGTGGCCTCCAACTGCTCTTAAACGCTAGTAAAACCAAATGCATGCTCTTCAACCGTTCGCTGCCTGCACCCGCACGCCGACTTGCATCACCACCCTGGACGGTTTCTGACCTAGAATATGTGGACATCTATAAGTACCTAGGTGTCTGGCTAGACTGCAAACTCTCCTTCCAGACTCATATCACACATCTCCAATCCAAAATCAGATCTAGAGTCGGCTTTCTATTTCGCACACGAGCCTCCTTCACTCACGCCGCCAAACTTACCCTAGTGAAACTGACTATCCTACCGATCCTCGACTTCGGCGATGTCATCTACAAAATGGCTTCCAATACTCTACTCAGCAAACTGGATGCAGTTTATCACAGTGCCATCCGTTTTGTTACTAAAGCACCTTATTCGACCACCACTGCGACCTGTATGCCCTAGTCGGCTGGCCCTCGCTACATGTTCGCCGTCAGACCACTGGCTCCAGGTCATCTACAAGGCTATGCTAGGTAAAGTGCGCGCTTATCTCAGTTCACTGGTCACGATGGCTACACCCACCCGTAGCACGCGCTCTAGCAGGTGTATCTCACTGATCATCCCTAAAGCCAAAACCTCATTTGGACGCCTTTCCTTCCAGTTCTCTGCTGCCTGCGACTGGAACGAATTGCAAAAATCTCTGAAGTTGGAGACTTTTATCTCCCTCAACAACTTTAAACATCTGCTATCCGAGCAGCTAACCGATCGCTGCAGCTGTACATAGTCCATCGGTATATACCACCCAATTTACCTACCTACCCCCCCCCATACTGCTTTTATTTCCTTTTCTCTGCTTTTTTTGCACACCAGTATCTCTACTTGCACATGACCATCTGATGATGTACCACTCCAGTGTTAATCTGCTAAATTGTAATTATCTGATTTATTGCCTACCTCCTCATGCCTTTTGCACACACTTGTATATAGATTCTCTTTTTTTCTTTTTTTCTACCATGTTATTGACTTGTTTATTGTTTCTCCATGTGTAACTCTGTGTTGTTGTCTGTTCACACTGCTATGCTTTATCTTGGCCAGGTCGCAGTTGCAAATGAGAACTTGTTCTCAACTAGCCTACCTGGTTAAATAAAGGTAAAATAAATAAAAATACGATGAAACTTCTAGAACGTGTCAGGAGGATATTTAATTATAAGGATGTTATTCTGTAAAGTTGCTTTATGCCCAAAGTTAAATGTGTGTTGAATTATTGTACAATATCGTGAACTGCTGGGGAAAAGATTTTGGTAATATGATTTTGATATATATTTGTATTTTTTGTGAATGTTGGTTTGCAGGGTGATGTAGGCCTACTCTTTCTGTAATGAGACATTTGTTTAAAAAAAAAATGGTACATAAGTAAGTCATACTTATTGTGTTCTCAGCTAGGAATTTATCTGAAAAGCCATGGATATTTGTCAAAATAAAATGTATTTTCTTGGTTATTCTTTTCAGGAACTAGTAAACAAAGGCATTTTTTGCTCTCTCCCTCTCTCTCTCTCTCTCTCTCTCTCTCTCTTCTCTTCTCTCTCTCTCTCTCTCTCTCTTCTCTCTCTCTCTCTCTCTCTCTCTCTCTCTCTCCAGCTCTGTGAGGAGAGAAAATACCTGTCCCTACAGGTAAAAGCCAGCAGAGTGGTTAGAGCGAAAGATCCTACTGCCGTGGATAGAGAAGGAGAGAGAGAGAGAGAGAGAGAGAGAGAGAAACAGAGAGAGGGAAGACGGACCCGCCATGCCACATCAGACGTCTGCAGAGGCAGCGCTGCACTCAACAATAGTTGCATACAGCAGCGACCAGACTGCTGATGTCACAAGTAAAACTGACTCTTGCTAACCCTTGCTAACCTAGAGACTACCATTCTGTCTTACATCATCAGCATGTCTTATTATTGTACTTATCACATGTCTTATTATTTTACTTATCAGCGTGTCTTATTATGTTACTTATCAGCATGCCTTATTATTTTACTTATCAGTGTGTCTTATTATTTTACTCGTCAACTTGTTTATTATTTTACTTATCAGAATGTCTTATTTATGTGTAATGCCCAGAAGCCGGTCTTTGGATTATATATTGGCACGGGTGTTGTTAGGCCTGAGACGAAGTCAGTGGTCGGCAAACCGTGCCAATATATCCTCCAAACACCAGCTTTGAGGGAATTATCACATTTTTACAACAGGATATCAACAGTTTCAAATAATGACATATTTTAATTAAAAAACATTTAAATTAATTTTTTGATTCCATTTCATCCTTCCACAAGATATAGTTCCAAAACAAATCTAGGGTTACTACCCAAGCCGGCTGGTTGTTCGTTCTATTGGTTCGGTTGCCAGGGACGCGACCCAGTCGTTCAGTCTTTTTGTTCTGTATCTATGGACGCGACCCAGTCGTTCAGTCTTTTTGTTCTGTATCTATGGACGCGACCCAGTCGTTCAGTCTTTTTGTTCTGTATCTATGGACGCGACCCAGTCGTTCAGTCTTTTTGTTCTGTATCTATGGACGCGACCCAGTCGTTCAGTCTTTTTGTTCTGTATCTGTGGACGCGACCCAGTCGTTCAGTCTTTTAGTTCTTGTATCTATGGAGTGACCCAGTCGTTCAGTCTTTTTGTTCTGTATCTATGGACGCGACCCAGTCGCTCAGTCTTTTTGTTCTGTATCTATGGACGCGACCCAGTCGCTCAGTCTTTTAGTTCTGTATCTATGGACGTGACCCAGTCGTTCAGTCTTTTAGTTCTGTATCTATGGACGTGACCCAGTCGTTCAGTCTTTTTGTTGTATCTATGGACGCGACCCAGTCGTTCAGTCTTTTTGTTCTGTATCTATGGACGCGACCCAGTCGCTCAGTCTTTTTGTTCTGTATCTATGGACGCGACCCAGTCGCTCAGTCTTTTTGTTCTGTATCTATGGACGCGACCAGTCGCTCATCTTTTTGTTCTGTATCTATGGACGCGACCCAGTCGTTCAGTCTTTTTGTTCTGTATCTATGGACGCGACCCAGTCGTTCAGTCTTTTTGTTCTGTATCTATGGACGCGACCCAGTCATTCAGTCTTTATGTTCTGTATCTATGGACGCGACCCAGTCATTCAGTCTTTATGTTCTGTATCTATGGACGCGACCCAGTCATTCAGTCTTTTTGTTCTGTATCTATGACGCGACCCAGTCGTTCAGTCTTTTTGTTCTGTATCTATGGACGTGACCCAGTCGCTCAGTCTTTTTGTTCTGTATCTATGGACGCGACCCAGTCGTTCAGTCTTTTTGTTCTGTATCTATGGACGCGACCACAATCATTCAGTTCTTTTGTTCTGTATCTATGGACGCGACCCAGTCGTTCAGTCTTTTTTGTTCTGTATCTATGGACGCGACCCAGTCGTTCAGTCTTTTTGTTCTGTATCTATGGACGCGACCCAGTCATTCAGTCTTTATGTTCTGTATCTATGGACGCAACCCAGTCGTTCAGTCTTTTGTTCTGTATCTATGGACGCGACCCAGTCGTTCAGTCTTTTAGTTCTGTATCTATGGACGTGACCCAGTCGTTCAGTCTTTTAGTTCTGTATCTATGGACGTGACCCAGTCGTTCAGTCTTTTTGTTCTGTATCTATGGAACGCGACCCAGTCGTTCAGTCTTTTTGTTCTGTATCTATGGACGCGACCCAGTCGCTCAGTCTTTTTGTTCTGTATCTATGGACGCGACCCAGTCGCTCAGTCTTTTTGTTCTGTATCTATGGACGCGACCCAGTCGTCAGTCTTTTTGTTCTGTATCTATGGACGCGACCCAGTCATTCAGTCTTTTTGTTCTGTCTCTTCTATGGACGTGACCCAGTCGTTCTTTATAAACATTCCATTGCCATACTGGCTGGCAACGTTCTTATCCCCTGCTTGCTAGCTAGCCAACTACAGCTAACTTACAGTCACGTCAAACAGTGCAGACAGAATAACAACAGTAACTGCATTTGTTTAAGCTGTTTTCTAGTGACATTTATTTGGATACATCCATAACAATGAGCTAATGAGGCGTGATTTCACCTGGCGTAGAAAATGTGCTCTCTCATCAGGACACTGTTGTTCAGAGGAGCTAGCCAACAACACAGCTAACACAACAGCTTCAAACTGAAGCTGGAAAGACTGCTAACTAGATGCACTTCATTTAATTTCACCTTTTTTCAATTGCCATTATGCTAGCTGATTTATGATTTAGACTGGCTGAGAAACGCTGCCTGTCTCTCTCTCTCGTCCCGACTCCCACATCCCTTACACGTTCATAACTTTTTTGACAGTTGGAGATCGAATTTGGATTTTGAAGCAATGTTGCAAATGTCGGAGAGACAGACAGTAAGGTTTATACAAATCTCCACGGATGAAAACGAAATGTTAGTCTAAAAGAAATGTGAGATATTGTCTAGATGCTATTTTATAGTGGAGATCAAGTTTATAAATTGCCTGGCTGGGCTGATGAGACAGTGGATTGCGCAGTCAGATGGAACAGAGTAAATATGCATTTTAACATCATAGATTTAGCCGGTAGTAACTTGTGGAATAGACACTGGCTGGAATGCGCTTTTAAGCAATCAGCATTCAGGATTAGACCCACAAGTTGTATAGTATTTTTTATAAAATACTCTGTTTATGATATCCTTATAATCACGTGTGTTGTGTTATTTACAATGATTACCTTTCACTTCACTCCTTACATTCTCACGCGTTGAATTGAATTGTATAGGATGAACTATGTTCTTGCATGGTGTGCTGTGATTCTATAGAATGGCAAGGACTATATTGACTGTTGCCAAACCCTATCACATCCTCCTTCCCTGAACGTATTGCCAAACGCTCCAGAACTAGGCACAAAAGGAAATGGACACTTACCAGGACCATGTCATTCCAATGGGAACCTCTCCACCAACGGATGTCTGGCTTCTAGCTGCTCCTCGACCGCTGTCCCAAATCTGGCTGATCGTCTGTGACTCCATTACAACACACTGCTAAAGGAATGCGCTTATTTCTAACGTGTGAGTGTGTGAACTCTAATCGTTTGTTGTCCCCCTGCGAGGGACCCGCCCGGTGCAGCGGAGAACCTACACCGAGACTTACAGTCCAGCAGTCCCAGTCCAGAGAGAGGGACAGCCGGAGTCCAGCAGAGCCGGGCTACTAAGAAGGAAACTCATTGAGCACTACTAAAGGAAAGTACTTATTCCTAAAATGTGATTCCAAGGTGTAGATCAGTACATTCTCTAAAGATATGTTTGTTGTACCCTGTGACTACAGAAACGGGGGAAAACGCCCAACGTAGCTGCGAGATTGTATTGTGTTGAAGGTATTATATATCGTTTTCTTGGTGGTTTTCATATAAACCCTTGGCCTTCCAACCTGCACACTGTTTTTATTTATTTATATCTGTATTGTTGTCTATTTTTTCTTTTTTTATTTAACCTTTATTTAACTAGGCAAGTCAGAGCGTTGGGCCAGTAACCCAACTCTCTTATTTTCAATGTCGGCCTAGGAACAGTGGGTTAACTGCCTTGTTCAGGGGAAGAACAACAGATTTTAACCTTGTCAGCTCAGGAATTCGATCCAACAACCTGCTGGTTACTGGCCCAACGCTCTGACCACTAGGTTACCTGCTGGTTACTGGCCCAACGCTCTGACCACTAGGTTACCTGCTGGTTACTGGCCCAACGCTCTAACCACTAGGCTACCTGCTGGTTACTGGCCCAACGCTCTGACCACTAGGTTACCTGCTGGTTACTGGCCCAACGCTCTTACCACTAGGTTACCTGCTGGTTACTGGCCCAACGCTCTGACCACTAGGTTACCTGCTGGTTACTGGCCCAACGCTCTGACCACTAGGCTACCTGCTGGTTACTGGCCCAACGCTCTAACCACTAGGCTACCTGCTGGTTACTGGCCCAACGCTCTGACCACTAGGCTACCTGCTGGTTTTACTGTCCCCTCACGCTCTAACATAGACTATCCCTGCTGTTACTGGCCTAACGCTCTAACCACCTAGGCCTACTGCTGGGTTACTGGCCCAACGCTCTAACCACTAGGCGGTTTCCTGGTTACTGCTAGACTTTAGGTCTGTTTACTGCGTCTTCTGCTCTATGTTGTTTGGCAATTTATGGTTACGTTAGTCGCCTGTGTTTACGCTGCTCACTGGGCTACCTGCTGGTTACTGCCCAACGCTCTAACCACTAGGCTACCTGCTGGTTACTGGCCAACGCTCTAACCACTAGGCTACCTGCTGGTTACTGCCAACGCTCTAACCACTAGGCTACCTGCTGGTTACTGCCCAACCTCTAACCACTAGGCTACCTGCTGGTTACTGTCCAGCTCTACCACTAGGCTACCTGCTGGTTACTGTCCAACGCTCTAACCCTAGGCTACCTGCTGGTTACTGGCCCAACGCTCTAACCACTAGGCTACCTCTGCTACACTCCTCTTCATTCTACACTACTCTACTCTACTCTACTCTACTCTACTCTACTCTACTCTACTCTACTCTACTCTACACTCCTCTCCTCTCCTCTCCTCTCCTCTCCTCTCCTCTCCTCTCCTCTCCTCTCCTCTCCTCTCCTCACCTCTCCTCTCCACTTACTCTCCTCTCCTCTCCACTACCCTCCATGACACAGACCGAATGGTCACCTCCTAATGTATCGTATCGAGAGGTTGACATCCTCCTCTGTGTGATACGGGTGGATGGATCCGAGGCTGCAGCAGATGTCTCCTGGCATAGTCCAACTAGAACTGTAGCAGATGATATCTGTGGGCCAGTGATGCTGGCCTGCCATGCAGCCTGGCAGTCTGGTTGGACGGGGCCTGCTAGATATACTGCCCTGCCATGCAGCCTGACAGTCTGGTTGGACGGGGCCTGCTAGATATACTGCCCTCTCATGCAGCCTGGCAGTCTGGTTGGACAGGGCCTGTTAGATATACTGCCTGCCATGCAGCCTGGCTGTCTGGTTGGACGGGGCATGTTAGAATATACTGCCCTGCCATGCAGCCTGGCAGTCTGGTTGGACGGGGCCTGCTAGATATACTGCCCTGCCATGCAGCCTGGCAGTCTGGTTGGACGGGGCCTGCTAGATATACTGCCCTGCCATGCAGCCTGGCAGTCTGGTTGGACAGGGCCTGCTAGATGGGACTGTCCTGTGTC
This sequence comes from Salvelinus sp. IW2-2015, assembly GCF_002910315.2. Lineage (NCBI taxonomy): Eukaryota > Metazoa > Chordata > Actinopteri > Salmoniformes > Salmonidae > Salvelinus > Salvelinus sp. IW2-2015. Next base: position 16,195 of record NW_019942962.1, read on the forward strand.
TCGTCGCAGTCTGCACGCTAACCCCTCGACGGGCCGTACAACGTTAGGCAGTAAGACAGGCACCAGACTGGGCCTGCCCCTCTTGTAAATGGGCCACAGCGAATGAGGTACCAAAGTAGTGGGTGGGACTTGAGACTAAAACAAGGGTCACATCTGTCTCTAGACTACTTCCCCTGTACATTGTAATCTATGGGGCTTGTCCTTGCGTTATTATCTTGGCATAGCACTTGACAGTTAGTGGAAGTGAGACGTTGAGAGGTACATTAGTAGATGCTAATGAAGACACACTCCACAAAGCAATGAACTGACTCGGTGTTAAAATACAATAGGTGTGAAAGAGGGAGGGAGGGAGGACTACAACGTGTGATTCTACGCCTGAGGGGGTGCTACCGTACAGCAGAGGTGCAGCAGCTCACACCTGAAATGTCTACGGAGAGAGAGAGAGAGAGAGAGAGAGAGAGGAGAGAGAGAGAGAGAGAGAGAAGAAGAGAGAAGAGATAGAGAGAGGAGAAGAGAGAGAGAGAGAAGAGAGAGAGAGAGAGAAGAAGAGAGAGAGAGAGAGAGAATGAAAGACATGCTGATGGGAATGTGTGCCGACTACAGTATGTCGACACCCACAAATATCCAAGAAAGATCACAAGCTCAGTGAACTCACACAACCACAAATTAAGATACAGAATGTCGCCTGTAAGGTCATGATTTCATTGTACATATATCACTCACTCATATTATTTATAGTTTATATTTTTTATTTTATTTTATCGTAGGCTATAATAATATTTGCATGCATCATCAATCAACATTTTGTCATGACTAAGATTATTGAATTCAGATAATAACTGATTTATAGGCCTATTTTTATTATGTTCTACAATAATTGAAAGCCATTAAGGAGATTAACAACTATTATTGTTTTTATCATGTGGAAAGATAGGCTTGGCTACCATGACCATGATCCCTCGCCTATATTCCCTCAGCTCTATGTTCCCTCAGCTCTATGTTCCCTCAGCTCTATCAGCTCTATCCCTCAGCTCTATATTCCTCAGCTGCTAGTCATTTCCCTCAGCTTATGTTCCTCAGCTCTTATTCCAGCTCTATGTTCCTCAGTTCAATTCGCTCAGCTTATGTTCCCTCAAGCTCTATGTTCCTCAGCTCTATGTTCCCTCAGCTCTTATTTCCTCAGCTCTATGTTCCTCAGCTCTATGCTTTCCCTCAGCTCTATTTCCCTCAGCTTATGTTCCTCAGTCTATGTTCCTCAGCTCTATATTCCCTCAGTCTATCCTCAGCTCTCCTATCTCATGTCCTCACTTCATCCCTCAGCTCTATTTCCTCAGCTCTATGTTCCCTCAGCTCTATGTTCCTCAGCTCTATATTCCCAGCTCTATGTTCCCTCAGTTCTATGTTCCCTCAGCTCTATGTTCCCTCAGCTCTATATTCCCTCAGCTCTATATTTCCCTCAGCTCTATATTCCCTCGCTCTATGTTCCCTCAGCTCTATATTCCCTCAGCTCTATATTCCCTCAGCCTTCTATGTTCCCTCAGCTCTATGTTCCCTCAGCTTCTATGTTCCTCAGCTCTATGTTCCCTCAGCTCTATGTTTCCACTCAAGCTCTATGTTCCCCCAGCTCTATGTTCCTCGCCCTGTGTTCCCTCGCCCTGTGTTCCCTCGGCCCTGTGTTCCCTCGGCCCTTTTTCCTGGCCTTGTTCCTCAGCTCTATGTTCCCTCGCCCCTATGTTCCCTCGGCCCTATGTTCCCTCGGCTCTTGTTCCCTCGGCCCTTTGTTCCCTCGCCTCTATGTTCCCTCGCGCCTCTATGTTCCCTCGCCCCTATGTTCCCTCGGCTCTACATTCCCTCAGCTCTCTTTACCCTCAGCTCTATGTTCCCTCAGCTCTATGTTCCCTCGCCCCTATGTTCCCTCGGCCCTATGTTCCCTCGGCTCTATGTTCCCTCGGCCCTTTGTTCCTCGCCTCTATGTTCCCTCGCCCCTATGTTCCCTCGCCCTTATGTTCGCCTCGGCTCTACATTCCCTCAGCTCTCTTTACCCTCAGCTCTATGTTCCCTCAGCTCTATGTTCCCTCAGCCCTATGTTCCCTCAGCTCTGTCTTCTAAACCAGGGATCGGCAACCCAAAAGAGAAGAAGAGTACCTTGTTTGATAGGGGAAAATGGAACAGAGGAGATTATAGACAAAAACTGGATTTTATGTGATGACAAATATTTTACATACCGTATATTTTTCACACCCTTGATGTACACAGGTCTTTTGGTGAGTCGATCCACTGTTGCATGAATGAATGAATAAGGACCATCAATACCAGACCAGATGCATGTTTATTGTAACACARGTTACAATAAATGTGATAGTCAGGCCATATAAAATAAAGTTAGGTCATTACCTCCAATGAACATTTCCGGTCAATGTGACCTTGAACTTTCTGCCAAAGTACATATTCTTTAGAAATGTTTTGTCTGTCCAATTGGCATTGCTTATTTGTGCCAAATATGATTGAAATAGCTTCTATAAATGGCGAAATAAATAACCACTTATTCAACTCAGAAATGGGTTTCCGGTCACCAATGAATAGTTCAGTGGGTCCTAGGCCATATCATTTTACACATTTAAGCCAATCATTATAAAAATGTATTGAGTAGATGTTGAGATAAACATTTAAGAAAACCCAGAAAATGCTATATGGGGTGCTGCAAAACTGACAAAAGGTCAAAGTGATCTAACATATTCAGAAGGTRCCATATTTGTATTTATTATGGATCCCCATTAGTTCCTGCCAAGTTGCTGCTCTTCCTGAGGTTCATTATGGTTCCCCATTAGTTCCTGCCAAGTTGCTGCTCTTCCTGGGGTTCATTATGGATCCCCATTAGTTCCTGCCAAGTTGCTGCTCTTCCTGGGGTTTATTATGGATCCCCATTAGTTCCTGCCAAGTTGCTGCTCTTCCTGGGGTTTATTATGGATCCCCATTAGTTCCTGCCAAGTTGCTGCTCTTCCTGTGATTTATTAGTATTATATACAACACACAATCCTGGTGTACGTGTGTATAGTGTGTATCTTGTGTGTGTTTCTATGTGTGTGTTTGTACTTGTGTGTGTGACTCTTCACAGTCCTCGCTGTTCCATAAGGTGTATTTTTATCTGTTTTTTAAATCAGATTTTTCTGCCATGGATTCACTACCTCCACCTCTAAAGGACGTCTTCAAACTACAGGAACTCCTGGTCAAAAATATGAGAACAGAAAAAAATGTATCCCTAATGTCTGATGAAACAGCGATTAAAAAAACATTGAGATTACAATCGCGAAAAAGGACGCCATCGACGGCTTAACCATCAAGGGAGATGTTGCCAATCAGGCAATGGTTGCTATGGTGAGGAATGTCACATCGACGTGGAAACAGGTAATTATGTGACCGAGCTATTAGACAACTACATAACTGTTTGTTTAACTTTCCTAAAATTCCACTCCATAATAAGACACTTAATTCACTTACCCCTTGCCTTGTTTACATTTCCCCACACAGGCGTATGGCTATTCCCGAGCTAAACCGGCAACGCCAGCCCATGAGACTGCTGATATTGCGGCTGAGGCAATAAAGAGACTAAAAAGCATAGGACTAACTAAGTAATAATGTCTATATACAATAGTTCAGTTCCATCACTACTATATATTTGCGATTTACAGGAAGTACTTTAAATGCGACAGGTCATCAATGTTGTGTGTGACCAGTCCCCCTGTAATATGAAGTCCATGAAACTCCTTGGAGCAAGTCTAAATGTTGAGGACCACACTGACGGGGAGCACTGCATCACGGTTCAACACCACACTGACGGGGAGCACTGCATCACGGTTGAAGACCACACTGACGGGGAGCACTGCATCACGGTTGAAGACCACACTGACGGGGAGCACTGCATCACGGTTCAAAAGACCACACTGACGGGGGCACTGCATCGCGGTTGAAGACCACACTGACGGGAGCACTGCATCACGGTTGAAGACCACAGAATCCCCATCGTCTATGAATGTTCCTCACTAGGTCAATTCAGTGGGCAACAACTTCAAGCGTCATTGTTAAGAAAGGTAGATTAGAAGATGTTATAATTACAATTAAATCGAAAATATAATTTTTGGGAACAAATAAAAAAATGTAATTCCTTTTTTACCTCACCAGATCGGAGATGATGAAATCCTTGGAACCATCTGGTGTTGTTTTACAAGATGGACAAAAGCACCCAATCAGGATGTACCAAAGCTGACGGACAAACACATGACTCTGCCACCCTTCACCAACATGCGAGTGAAGCTGACAACACAGGTGTTAGAGACTGTCTCTGCAGGTTAAAAAGCACATAACATAAATATAGACAATAATTTACTATTTCATACACTTTACACATTTAAGACACTAACTTGTTATTACTTGAAATACTTTAGTACCACTAACTATACAAATATTAAATAAATGTTGTTTGAAAAGATGGAACGTTCATAAAATATGATGTAGAAGTGCTAACGAATGCTTTACATCCTCAAGGAATGCTAACTATGATGCAGCTAGGCTAAACTGCCTAAGGAATGCTAACTATATGCAGCTAGGCTAACTACCTAAAGCAATGCCAAACTTAATGATGCAAGCTAGGGCTAACCGTGCGCCTAAGGAATGCTAACTATAACTGCAAGCTAGGCTAACTGCACTAAGGAATGCAACTATTGATGCAGCTAGGCTAACTGCCTAGGAATGCTAACTATAATGCAGCTAGGCTAACTGCCTAAGGAATGCTAACTATGATGCAGCTAGGCTAACTGCCTAAGGAATGCTAACTATCATGCAGCTAGGCTAACTGTCTAAGGAGGTAGAATGCACAGCCCAGTTCCTGGGAAAAATGAACAAGTTGTTTGACGTTCTGAACTCAAGGTATGTTCAAATCAAATGTAAATGCCATCAGTACAGGGTGTATTACACAGTTGAAAACCTGGCACGTAGACATCACTTCTCCTACTCCTCTTGTTTCCGGCTCTAGTCCCAATGATCCGGGCTAACTGAGAGAATCCTCCACCGGTAAACGCCAGTTGTATCTACCCACTGCTTCAGACAGTGAACCTACAAAAGAGGTGTTTGTATTACTCACAAATATTATTTCCCCAATACAAAGATCAACACTGCCGAAGGGGATGCAGATGGTGATTGTTGAAATCCTGAGCTAAATATGCGGATGGCTTGCACACGAGGTGCAGAAAGAGCCAATCCTCCATGACTGCAAGGCATGCTGGTCCACATGGGTTCTGAGCATAACTATGCTAAAGGATCTTCTGATGCTACACTGAGGACGCTAGATTGGTGGAGCCATCTCAACTGCTGAGGGTGATAGTAACAAAAATGGAGYACATAATTGACAAAAAACCTTAGCAGTCTCTGGGCAAAAACTGGCACTTTGTCTGGACTAAGAGTCCTCTTACTTAGATCTAGTGTAGCGCTCGTCGGAAGAAGACCAAGGTGCAGCGTGGTACGTGTTCATGCTTCTTTATTAAAAAACCCGAACACCAAACAAAACAACAAATGAACGTAACGTCTTGAAGGCTCACCAGAGCTAACAAAAACAACATCCCACAAACTAGGGTGGCAAAACAGGCTGCCTAAGTATGATTCCCAATRAGAGACAACGATAGACAGCTGTCCCTGATTGAGAACCATACCCGGCCAAAACATAGAAAGACAAATCATAGAAATAAAGAACATAGAATGCCCACCCAAATCACACCCTGACCAAACCAAATAGAGACATAACAAAAGGCTCTCTAAGGTCAGGGCGTGACATCTAGTGCCTTTGACTGCATCTTGGAAGGCCATGTCGAGCATGCTTACTTCCTCATAGAAAAAAATGATAAAGATATACACCAAGTGTAGAATGCGAGCGCAGCTTAGAAAAYATTATTGTGAAGTTAGCGAAGCAAAAACCACAGCACAGCGTAAACTGAATTGCTTCACTGGATAATACTTTTTGGGGTGCCATGGGGTACCCCCCCACCCCCCCTCTACTATTTCTCTCTTCTTGTCCATGTGAAATTATAACATGTATTAAGAGAAGGGTAATGGGTTAGCTATAGTTAATAACAGAAGAGTAATGGGTTAGCTATAGTTAATAACAGAAGAGTCATGGGTTAGCTATAGTTAAATAACAGAAGGCTAATCGGGTAGCTATAGTTAATAACAGAGAGTCATTGGTTAGCCTATAGTTAATAACAGAAGAGTCATGGGTTAGCTATAGTTAATAACAGAAGAAGTAATGGGTTAGCTATAGTTAATAACAGAGGCTAAATGGTTAGCTTATAGTTAATAACAGAAGAGTCATGGGTTAGCTAATAGTTAATAACAGAAGAGTCATGGGTTAGCTATAGTTAATAACAGAAGGGTAATGGCGTTAGCTATAGTAATAACAGAAGAGTCATGGGTTAGCTATAGTTTTATAGTTATAGCTATTTGAATGCTAGAAGCCTGATCCAAAAGTTGGACTTTATTTGAAATTATTTGTCTCACAATCAAATGTTGACGTTCTGATTGTATCTGAAATCGTGGGCTGATGTGATTCTTGTGCCAGATTCAGACGATTCAGTTGATTGGTATACAATATTTATAGAACTGATAGAGTTTGGTAGAGGTGGTGGTATTAGCGTTTATGTTAAATGCTGCCTTAATGTTTCTGTGTCCATAATCAATCCTGTCTCAAAGCAATATGAATGTCTAGTTTTAAACGTGGTAACTTGGTAATAATGCTCTATTAACTCTAGCAGGGTTATATCGCCCCCCCTCAGCTCCTCCTTGTACTCTATGCAAATTATCTGATATACTGTCTAATTATGCAACTCTGAATTACTATTTTGGGAGATTTTAACCTGGATTGGCTCTCACCAGTATCCGATATAATTAAAAGGCATTTGTACTAGAGCTAAATCTAACTCAGCTGATAACTAAACCAACCCGTCCCAACTTTAAGAACCCATAAAATCCACTCTACTAGAACATTATTCTAACAAATACCCCCCCATAAATACACAGCCAGTGGGTGTTTTGCAATGATATCAGTGACCACTGCCCTATTGCTTGTATTAGAGATCCCAGGCTGAAACACTCTGATCCCTGTATAATCTCAAGAGAAATTAATAACATTTCTCACAGCAAGCTTTTATCCTTGACTTATATCACTCTGAGCTTTTATCCACTTGCTGCTTTCTGGACCCGGTTTTAGCCCTTGCTTTTTTCTCTTCTATTGTTACCTCTTATGTTCTGATAAACATGCCCCGCTTAAGAATCACAGAGTAAGAAACCGAACCAGTTCTTGGTTCTCTCCTGAATTGTCAGGTCTTTTCCTGCAAAAGAATCGGGCCTGGGCCTTGGCGAGGAAAACAGGTACTCCAGCTGATTGGCTGTTTTTAGGCAATTGAGAAATAAATGTACTGCAGCTGTCAAAAAGGCAAAATCAATACTTTCTTAATGCTATGACAGATTCTGCAGGAGATCCTGCAAAATCTGGAAAACCGTTAATTCACTGAAACGGGGGAATTCTGCTGTTTCTCTTCCTAAGCAAATTACCTCAGACTTCTGTATTCTAACTGAAAAAAATGATATTTGTGTGCTTTTAATAAGCATTTCATCTCTGCTGTTTTTTTATTTGAAAGGAAAAGTGGACTTTGTGGTACTGGCCAGTTAGTTGATTTTTTCGTCTTGCTTTTCAACCGTTTACTCTGAAAAATGGTAACCCTGTTTTTAGTTTCCAGAAAATAACTGAAGCAGAGGTTCTAATTGCCCTGTGTGCCATTGATATAAGAAATCCTTAGGCGCTGACAATTTAGACCCGTACTTTTAAGTGTGCTGCACCTATTTTTGCTGGTCCAGTAACACACATTTTTAATCTAACATTAAGCACAGGAAATATCCCTAAGGTGTGGGAGCAGCTTTTGTTCTGCATTACATAAGGGAGGTGACGGTAGTGATTTGGATAACTATCGACCCATCTCTAGGCTCCCTGTGTCTGGTAAAGATTCTAGAATCTATAGTCAACAAACAGTTACAATCTTTCTTTTCTGCTAACAGTATTCTTAGTACCATCAATCTGGTTTTAGATCTAAACACAGTACACATCGGCCACTATGCTTGTTGTAAATGATATTGCAAATGCCTTAGACGATAGAAAGCACTGTGCTGCGTTGTTTGTAGATTTGTCAAAAGCTTTTGACACTGTAGACCATGCTATCCTTTTGAGTAAGCTGTCATCTATAGGACTGGGCACTGATGCCTGCCGATGGTTTTATGACTATCTTAAAGATAGAACTCAAGCCGTCATGGTCGATGGGGTCAAGTCTGATCACTTACAGTTACTTAAAGGGGTCCCTCAGGGTTAATAATTGGCCCACTATTGTTCTCACTTTATATAAACAACATTGGTGATGATGTCAGATATTGTAAATTCCATTTATATGCAGATGAACACAGTTATGTACTCTATTGCTCCAAACAGCGGACCAAGCTTTAATGCAGTTGGAGTCTGATTTTAGGATACTACAGGGGTCTCTTAACAGCTTAAACTTGTTTTAAACGTAAGAAAACAAATGTCATGTTTTTTTCTAGGTCTAAACTCCCAGTTAGAAACACGTTTGTAATCACTAGCTTGGATGGTACTCAAATCAATAAGTCTCTGCATATAAATACTTAGGGGTATGGTTAGATGATAGGCTTTCTTTTAAAACATGTTACTGAATTGGGAAAAAAGCTCAAATTCAAGATAGGATTCCTTTACAGAAACAGGGCTTTGTCTGTCTCTGTAAATAGGAAAAAATTGTGCAGGCTACTTTTATGTCCGTTTTAGATTATGGTGATATTATCTATATGCATGCATCGGCAAACACATTAAAACCACTGGATGCTATTTACCATTGTGCACTCAGGTTTATTCACGGGTGATAGTTACAGAACTCATCACTGTATCCTATATCAACATGTGGGTTGGGTCTCTCTATCTGTGAGGCGAGAGCAACATGCTCTCTTGTTTATTTATAAAGCACTTCTTTTAAAACTACCTCCATATATATCATCATTAATTTCACAAGATGTACTAATTTAAAACCAGATCACAGATGTGGATTACATTAGAGACTCTCGCGGTCTCACAGAGTTGGTAGGACTGCCTTCAGTTCCTTTGCACCTTATTTATGGAACAACTGCAGATCCAACTTAAGTTAGACACTCTGGTTCCCTTGCCCATTTTAAAATGTTTATGGAGGATCAATATGATGTTGTCTGTGATTGTTTCTGTTGAATTGTGTATGTTTTTGAAATGTTCTTGTCTGTATGTCTAAAACTGTACATGTCACATGTTTACAAAGGGCACAGCCGTAAAAGAGATCTAGGTCTCAGTCTGTTTTCCCTGTTAAAATAAAGGTTAAAAAAAAAAAAAAAAAAAAAAAGTATAAAGAGAGTCATGGGTTAGCTATAGTTAATAACAGAAGGGTCATGGGTTAGCTATAGTTAATAAACGAAGGTAATGGGTTAGCTATAGTTAATAACAGAAGAGTCATGGGTTAGCTATAGTTAATAACAGAAGAGTCATGGGTTAGCTATAGTTAATAACAGAAGGGTCATGGGTTAGCTATAGTTAATAACAGAAGAGTAATGGGTTAGCTATAGTTAATAACAGAAGAGTCATGGGTTAGCTAGAGTTATAACAGAAGAGTAATGGGTTAGCTATAGTTAATAAGAAGGTCATGGGTTAGCTATAGTTAATAACAGAAGAGTAATGGGTTAGCTATAGTTAATAACAGAAGAGTCGAATGGGTTAGCTATAGTTAATAACAGAAGAGTAATGGGTTAGCTATAGTTAATAACAGAAGAGTCATGGGTTAGCTATAGTTAATAACAGAAGAGTAATGGGTTAGCAATAGTTAATAACAGAGGTCATGGGTTAGGCTATAGTTAATAACAGAAGAGTAATGGGTTTAGCTATAGTTAATAACAGAAGAGTCATGGGTTAGCTATAGTTAATAACAGAAGAGTCATGGGTTAGCTATAGTTAATAACAGAAGAGTAATGGTTAGCTATAGTTAATAACAGAAAGGGTATATGGGTTAGCTATAGTTAATAACAGAAGAGTCATGGGTTAGCTATAGTTAATAACAGAAGAGTCATGGGTTAGCTATAGTTAATAACAGAGAGTAATGGGTTAGCTATAGTTAATAACAGAAGGGTCATGGGTTAGCTATAGTTAATAACAAAGAGTCATGGGTTAGCTATAGTTAATAACAGAAGAGTCATGGGTTAGCTATAGTTAATAACAGAAGAGTAATGGGTTAGCTATAGTTAATAACAGAAGAGTCATGGGTTAGCTATAGTTGAATAACAGAAGATTCATGGTTAGCTATAGTTATAACAGGAGAGCAGTTGGTTAGCTATAGTTAATAACCTCACTCAATTATATTTTACCAATTTATTTGTATTTTTATTTCACCTTTATTTAACCAGGTAGGCTAGTTGAGAACAAGTTCTCATTTACAACTGCGACCTGGCAAGATAAAGCAAAGCAGTGTGACACAGACAACAACACAGAGTTACACATGGAGTAAACAATAAACAAGTCAATAACACAGTAGGGGGAAAAAATTAGTCTATATACATTGTGTGCAAAAGGCATGAGGAGGTAGGCAATAAATAGGCCATAGGAGCAAATAATTACAATTTAGCAGATTAACACTGGAGTGATAAATCATCAGATGAATCAACTAGTCTCCAGTATTGATTCGCAAACTAATGACAATTGTTAACTASCTGACTATCATTGGTGCACTTAGTTTCTTGCATGTTCTATCTGTGTCTTAGCTAGCTACAAACAGTAACATTTTCTTTAGCTGACGCCAAACAGTTAACGCCCACTACAAAACTTTTTACTATCTAATTTCTATAAAATGTATAACATTTAACTATATATTTGTAACTAGCTTTTCTATCTTGGTAGCGTTCTAAAACTCTTCAGAAAATGAATAGTTACATAATGTTAGCTACATCAAATCAAGTGTTGAAGTCCCTCTTCTCCAGTCCAACGTCTGCATCTCATTTGAACTTCATTTGAATACGATGATGATTTATTTTCTAAGCCATCTCACTGACATCTAATAGACCAATTAAACGAGACTTTGAAAAACCCCGTCTCCACTCTTGATTCCACCTACTCGGCTCACTTGCCTCCTATTGGAAACGACAGGATGTGGAACATCTTTGGTTGTCCTTCCGGAAGGAAGGACTGGTTGTCTCCCATCTCCACAGAGGAACTCTGGAGCTCTGTCAGAGTGACCATCGGGTTCTTGGTCACCTCCCTGACCAAGACCCCTCTACCCCAATTGCTCAGTTTGGCCGAACGGCCAGCTTTTGGAAGAGTCTTTGTGGTTCCAAACGTCTTCCATTTAAGAATGATGGAGGCCGTTGTGTTCTTGGGGACCTTCAATGATGCAGAAATGTTGGTATCCTTCCCCAGATCTGTGCCTRGACACAATCCTGTCTCAAAGCTCTACAGACAATTCCTACAACCTCATGACTTGGTCAATTGAATTTACCAGAGGTGGACTCCAATCAAGTTGTAGAAACAACAAAGGATGATCAATGGAAACAGGATGCACCTGAGCTCAATTTAGTGTCTCATAGCGAAGGGTCCGAATACTTGTGTAAATGTGTTTTGAGTATTATAATTTTTTTAATGTTAAAAAAATAACTGTTTTTGCTTTCTTATTATGTGGTATTGTGATGTCATTATGTGGTATTGTGATGTCATTATGTGTTATTGTGATGTAATTATGTGGTATTGTGATGTAATTATGTGGTATTGTGATGTCATTATGTGGTATTGTGATGTCATTATGTGTTATTGTGATGTAATTATGTGGTATTGTGATGTCATTATGTGGTATTGTGTGTAGATTGATGAGGTTTCTTTTTTATTTCATCCATTTTAGAATAAGGTTGTAACGTAACAAATTGTGGAAAAAGTTAAGGGGTCTGAATACTTTCTGAATGCACTGTATGTAGATGCAAACATTTTCAGCATTTTCTTTAACAATAAGCATTTGTGGCAATTTTAATTGAATTTGCTTCAGTGGGTACTGAGGGAATATAGGGCTAAGGGGACTTAGGGTTAAGGGAACATACAGTACCAGTCAAAAGTTTGGACACACGTAATCATTTACGGGTTTTTATTTATTTTTACTATTTTATCTACATTGTAGAATAATATTGAAGACATCAAAACTATGAAAGAACAAATATGGAATCATGTAGTAACCAAAAAAAGCATGGCTATCTAGCTACTATATCATATTAAGAGTTAGCGATCTAGGTAATGTGTTTTGAGTTGCCACTTCAGGTGGTGAAGGATGTAGGATATAYGCCTAGCCTAGGGTCTAGGCCAATATGCCCCAAAAAACATGCAGGCAAATTCATCTCTACACATCGAAATAATTCATCATGCATTCCCTGAGCATGCTATCAGTTGTTCCCAAACTTTTTAAAGTCCCGTACCCCTTCAAACATTCAACCTCCAGCTGCATACCCCCTCTAGCACCAGGGTCAGCYCACTCTCAAATGTTGTTTTTTGCATTATTGTAAGCCTGACACACACACTATACACAATACATTTATTAAACATWAGAATGAGTGTGAGTTTGTCACAACCCGGCTCGTGGGAAGTGACGAAGAGCTCTTATAGGACCAGGGCATAAATAATAATGTAATAATAATCAATAATTTTGCTCTTTATTTAGCCATCTTAAATATAAAACCTTATTTGWTCATCAAAKATTGTGAATAACTCACCGAAGGTTAATGAGAAGGGTGTACTTGAAAGGATGCACATAACTCTGCAATGTTGGGRTGTATTGGAGAGAGTCTCAGTCTTAAATCATTTTCCACACACAGTCTGTGCCTGTATTTAGTTTTCATGCTAGTGAGGGCCGAGAATCCACTCTCACATAGGTACGTTGTTGCAAAGGGCATCAGTCTTAACAGCGCGATTTGCCAAAGCGAGAAACTCTGAGCGCAGCCCTATCCCAAAATCTGACATTGGCTTCTGATTAAATTCAATTTTCACAGAACCGCTTGTTGCAATTTCGATGCTCTCTTGTTCAGATATCGGTAAGTGGACTGGAGGCAGGGCATGAAAGGGATAACGAATCCAGTTGTTTGTGTCATCCGTTTCGGGAAAGTACCTGTGTAATTGTGCACCCAGCTCACTCAAGTGCTTCGCTATATAACATTTGACATTTTCCGTAAGCTTGAGTTCATTTGCACACAAAAAAATCATACAATGATGGAAAGACCTGTGTGTTGTCCTTGTTAATACACACAGAGAAGAGCTCCAACTTCTTAATCGTAGCCTCAATTTTGTCCCACACGTTGAATATAGTTGTGGAAAGTCCCTGTTTATCTTAGATTCAGATCATTAAGGTGAGAAAAAACATCACCCAGATAGGCCAGTCGTGTGAGAAACTCGTCATCATGCAAGCGGTCAGGCATTCCCTTGGCAGAAAGAGCCTCTCGGTGGATGCTGCAGTGTACCCAAATGGCGTCGGGAGCAACTGCTTGCACACGCGTGTTACCACTCCACTATGTCTCCCTGTCATGGCTTTTGAGCCATCAGTACAGATACCAACACATCTTGACCACCAAAGTCCATTTGATGTCACAAAGCTGTCCAGTACTTTAAAAATATCCTCTCCTGTTGTCCTGGTTTCCAGTGGTTTGCAGAAGAGGATGTCTTCCTTAATTGACCCCCCATAAACGTAACGGACATATACCAGGAGCTGTGCCAGGCCCGCCACGTCTGTTGACTGATCCAGCTGTAACACATAGAATTCACTGGCTTGTATGGAAGCAGTAATTGTTTCAAAACATCTCCTGACATGTCACTGATGCGTCGTGAAACAGTGTTGTTTGATGAAGGCATTGTCCCAGCCATATCCGTGGCAGCAGGAATAATTAAGTCCTCCAGAATAGTATGGGGCTTGCCTGTCCTAGCCATTCAGTAGCTCACCATATAAGACGCTTCTAGCCCCTTCTTATTAATGTTATCTGTTGCATTTATACATGTCTTACTATTCGAAAGTCGTCTTTAGTCTCGATCAAAAAACTCCTGTGGCTTATTTTTCAAACTGTCATGTTTCGTTTCTAAATGTCTGCGCAAGAGTGAAGGTTTCCCGTGAGAGAGTAAAGGTTAATGTGATTGGATGTTAATTATTTTACTAGGCTACCTGTATTTGACATTGTGTTGTTATATCGCTGAACACTAGATGGTTTAATTTTATTTTTGGCAGTGAAACGAGGCGACTCAGGCGAGAAAAAAAAACTCAACCAAATGGATAGCCCCGTTGGAAAATAAATGTAAATCACATTTTTATTTGGCGTACCCCCGACGGCATTGTGCGTACATACCCCAGTTTGGGAATACCTGATCTAGATGGAATAGCTAACTTCTTTCATGTCTTACCTGGCACTGGAAAAAAAAGTCAGTCTAGAGCCCTCTCGCTTCGATGTACAGCTACCCTGCTTCGATGTACAGCCATTTGATACCTGATTCACTGAATGAGGGAATTATTGAATTAGACATTTTTCAGTTCTAGGTTACTGTTCTAATGTTCTAATGTCATAATAGCCCCAGGAGAGTTACTGGGTGTGCAGGCTTTTGTTACAGCCCTACTCTAACACACCAGATTCTACAAATCAACTGTGCACAACAGGAACTTGTTAAGCTGACTCGGGTGTGCAGGTTTATGATAGAGCACTGCTCAGACACAKCCGAGTCAGCTTAACAAGTTCCTGTTGTGGCCTAGCTCTCCAGATGCAGAGTTGACCACGTGTTTTATACAGTCATAGTGCTGTATATTTGACTTCAAGGCATTCTTCCACAGTGGTATTATTATTATGGTATTGACTCGTTATACTAAGCTGGTATTGTTAGCGAAGACAAAATGCTGAACACTTAAAGAGTTTGTGATCTAGCTAATGACTAGCCCATTGGGTTAGACTAAACAAATGCATATGGGCAACGCCATGCTTTGGCCATCTATAGCCTAGCCACTATGCTACTACATCCATTAGCCATCTATAGCCTAGCCACTATGCTACTACATCCATTAGCCATCGTATGAGCCTAGCCACTATGCTACTACATCCATTAGCCATCTATAGCCTAGCCACTATGCTACTACATCCATTAGCCATCTATAGCCTAGCCACTATGCTACTACATCCATTAGCCATCTATAGCCTAGCCACTATGCTGCTTCATCCATTAGCCATCTATAGCCTAGCCACTATGCTCTACATCCATTAACCATCTATAGCCTAGCCACTATGCTACTACATCCATTAGCCATCTATAGCCTAGCCACTATGCTACTACATCCATTAGCCATCTATAGCCTAGCCACTATGCTACTAAATCCATTAGCCATCGATAGCCTAGCCACTATGCTACTACATGTATTAACCATCTATAGCCTTGCCGCTATGCTACTACATCCATTAGCCATCTATAGCCTAGCCACTATGCTACTACATCCATTAGAATGCTAATTGCTAAAATAGCACACCTGCCTGATAATATGAGCCATGTAGATTTTGGTGAAAGAGACAAAATACTACTTTTTGCCAACATGGGCTAATTTCTGGGGAGGAACATTAGCAGGAGTGTGACGTGTACAGATCCCAACATTTGTATTAAATTGTATTACAAGTGGTGTTAAAAAAGTCTTAAAAGGTCTTAAATTCAACTTCATGGAAGCTGCAGATACGCCGAACAGGCTACACAATAGGCCTTGTAACTATATTTGAGAAGTAACATTTAAGAATAATGTAATTGAACCGACAAACCAGCAGTGTGCGGCACACTGAAGATTGTTTGAGAACAAAACTGAGCGACCGCTCAGCGCTCACTGAAGATTCAGTCCAGCACCTTGGCGAGCGCCACTGCAGCTGTCAAGCACGTAAAACCTGTCAATGTTTTAGCAACTAGAAAAACAAAGTAGGTTTAACTTACTGTTTTCAAGTGGCATATTATATTCGTTATATTCGATGCTTGCTAAGTTTGCATTCTGCTTTTTTTTGGCGTCATCCTTTTACTACGTGTTTGTCGTAAGGAGGCCTAATAACAGTATCAAGTAGTGCCCGTATGTACCGGCAAATAAGTATTTGGCTACAACTAGGCTCATGTGCTGTGTGCTAAAAATAAATCAGGCAGATACACTAGAACCGTTAAAGCAGTCATTTGGACTGCTCATGAATTTAAAAACAATATTACTCTGCCATTTTTTTTTTTTTAAGTAATGCACTCCGTCCTTGACTTGTCCTAAATAAGTCTATAAAGCACCGCGTCGTTGTTAGAATCTTAATATCACAAACAGAACTGGAGTTATAACCAGTTTTAGGAGGGCGTGTCATTTTTGGATTGGCTATCCCCAGTTGCCCCTCCTCCCGAGGGTTGGGCTTGCTCCACTCCTTCTCTAGACAGTGATAATCATCCTGATAATTGCCTTGAAACTGAACCTAAACTAGACAGAAACTACACTGTATAAAAAATATAAATGCAACATGCAACAATTTCAAATATTTTACTGAGTTGCAGTTCATATAAGGAAACCAGTCAATAGAAACACATTAATTAGGCCCTAATCTATGGATTTCACATGACTYGGAAAGGGCACAGCCATGGGGAACCAGGCCCAGCCAATCAGAATACTCCTCCAATTTTTAGAGTGACCTTTTATTGTCCCCGGCACAAGGGGCACCTGTGTAATGATCATGCTGTTTAATCAGCTTCTTGATATGCCACACCTGTCAGGTGGATGGATTATCTTGGCATAGAATAAGATTTATGTGCTTATCGAACATTTCTGGGATTTAAAAAAAAATTCAGCTCATGAAATATGGGACCAACACTTTACATATTGCGTTTACATTTCTGTTCAGTATAATTTCACACATAACAGATAAAAACCAATGAATTAGAAGTATGATGAGTGAAGGGTAAGTAAACAATGCATAATTATGTAATCACCAATTGTGAATGAAGAACAGGGCAGCCCGTTCTATTGTATTGATCTATTCAAATTATAATATCAAAATGCTATGTACCCTATTTCAGTCCGCCGAATCCAAGAAGTCTAAGTAGTCTAATCGGTCTACTTATGGCTGAGAGCGTGCGTAATTTACAATGGCAAGAAGCCCAAGACTAATGGATGCAAGTGCTGCTACAAAATCTGAATGAAAATGACTCTGATGGTGGGGAAGAAATGAATCACGACATCTCTGATGATTATTCTTCTGATTCTGAGCCTCAGCTTGAACCTCCTAAACGCTAAAAAAAAAAGCCAGAACGGTGCGTAATGAGCAGGTGCCAGTGCCACCACCAACAGGGTTGGGAAGTAACGGATAACATGTAATCCGTTACATATAAGGGATTACAAAAAACGGTAACTGTAATCCATTACGTTACCAGCAAAAAATATTGTAATCAGATTACAGATACTTTTGAAAAACTAGATGATTACTTGAAGGATTACTTATAAATTCAGAAAGGATGTTCAGGAGGAAAAAAAACTTTGACACTTCTCTGTTTTCTCAATGACATTCAAATCAGCATTGAAAAAAGGCGCAAGTTTAAGTTTGTTCCACCTGAGTGAGTCAMACCACAAATCAGAGACCACTGTGATGACACACCAAATGTGTTTGGTGGATCGCGGGAAAAGAGCAGGAATATACTTTTTTAGGCTACAGTCCAAGCTATGTCTTCCAATGGTGCGACTGTTGTCGGCATCCAAAGATTATCCAGCTTGAATAAACGCTTGGAGGTAAGGATGACAGCAGTGGTGTAGTCTACTGTACATTGCGCATGCTACATAGCGCTTGATGTGAACCACACTGCTGCTCTCTCATTTAGCTATTTGCGGCTTACGGATGGTGTTGTTGTGGATGGCTGTTCACAAATCTAAATGTGTATTTGAACCCAAATTATGGTTGAATTCAAGAAGTTTACGCTGCGTATCAATTATTGTTTTTGAAACCAGTGGAGACCAGTGAACAAATGCGCTCTTGCAACAGCTGCATAGTGCGGATCCCAGCCTATGGAATAAAAGTGGGGCTTTTATTGCTCAATCTAATTCATGCTGATTTAAAAAGATCCATAGACCTAATGGACACATGCTCAAACTCGCACACTTTTGATAGACTTAAAAAGGCAATCTGTAGTTGCTGAATCCATTTTTAAATGTATATATTATATATATATATAAATTGATTCTTGAAGAATATAATTTATAAATCCCTCATGAGCTTAGTTCAACTGTTCATAACACTGTATAGCCCCATAACATGGTTAAAACAATCGTTTTGATATCATGGATGGTCAGTTCTGTATAGCCTCATAACATGGCTAAAACTATAATGTTGATGTCATGGATGGTCAGTCCTTGCATCCATAGCTCTGTCTATTAATATGAGAGAGGTTACATTTCTCAGGCCCATTCCTCAACTTTTTTACCAAAACAGAGGCGGGGCGTCCGTGTTGTTATTGTTTCATCTGTGATGGGCTTCTGAGTGGCGCAGCGGTCTAAGGCACTGCATCTCAGCGCTAGAGACACTACAGACACCCTGGTTTGAATCCAGGCTGAATCACAAACCGGCCGTGATTGGGAGTCCCATAGGCCGGCGCAATTGGCCCAGCGTCGTCCGGGCTTGACCGGTGTAAGCCGTCGACGTAAATAAGAATTTGTTCTTAATTGACTTGCCTAGTTTAATAAAGATTGAATTAAAAATAAAAATGTAAATAGTTGAATATTATCAAGATATCAAAGTGTCACCAACAAAAAGGTCAACAATAAGCCTGCAGCATATGGCATTTATTTATCACATGTAAATAGCACTTTTAAGTAGTGCTCAAAGCATGTCCTTCCACGAGCGCAGCATTTATTTTTCAACTGGAATCAATGAGCCCGAATCAGTTCTCCATGGCAACAAAATCATAAACAACAGAGTAGTGCTGGTTCTCGGGTCATGCTCAGGTAAAAACAATCTGGCTAATCTTTACTTCCATATTTCCAAATTCTATTCTTGGGGTATTACAATTAGGATAGACGTTGTTTTTTAATGTAAAGATACAATTTAATCGTGTTATTATTTGTAGTAGAAAGCGATGGGTTAGAGGAAGCCTACGTAACCAACCCATGAAGTACAATGTAACATCCATATATGGCCAGCGATGTAAACTTTAACACTGATTTATCCTGCAATAGATGTCGTTCAATTGGTAACATACATMTTTTGTCTTCTTCTAATGCCTCWTAATAAGGGGAAAGTAATCTAAAAGTAACWGAYTGTAATCAGATTACGTTACTAAATTTGGGGTAATCCKAAAGTTACATRACCGATTAAAATGTTGGACAGGTAACTAGTAACGGATTACATTTAGTAAGTAACCTACCCAACGCTGACCACCAAACGAACCGGTGAAACAGTAGAGGGGTTAGGAACGGGCACAGTTTAGACAGAACAAGCCGGTGARAATAATACAGGCAAGATTATCAGCATAAAAATGTCTTCACTGAGCTGGTCGTCAAGCAAAAACGMACTCACCAGCTTTCGTTGTTTATGTACCATGGACATGATCCAAATGATGACGTTGTGTGAAGACGCACATCATGTAAGCACAAGCTGACGTTAATTCACCATTTTGTTGTTGTTGACTGCAGTCATATGAATACTTATATATTTATTTTAAGGCCGTTATTGCTTTTGTGCGATTWTCTCTATTTCTCAAGCACACTTGGTGCGTATAATGATGTTTAGGCTACTGATTTTTTCCCAATTTTACRGTGTGTTTTACTGGTTGGTATTTCTTTTAAATAAAGACAAAGCTGTTACTGTGTTCCAACTCACATGCGTTCTCTTTTATAGCTGTAACAAAGGCACTCCCGTGAATACAATTGATTGAACACTCGAATTTTTGTTTTTACATATAGCCTACAGTAACAAACGAATTAAAATGCTATTGTTATTTATTTGAAATATATTTGTTTTGTATTCTAATGTTAATCTAAGACCTTCATAAACACAACCAAATTATATATATTTTTTGCGATAACATTAGAAATGTATGAATTCCATTGTTAGAATGCTACAGTCAGAATGACTGCTCATTAGCATGAAGGGGGATTGTAATATAGAGTACAATTCAGAAAACATTTATGATTAAAAAAAAAATAATTATAAGTGTTTTTACATAATATATTCATATACAATTTCAGTAGCACATACAGTATGTTGTGGAGTGATGGACTGTGGATTAGTCCACTAAGACAGCACGAATCAGACAGGTGTCACGTGTCAAAAAATAATAATATATATACACACACACTTGCGATTTTATCAATCGATTTGCGTGTTTATGGGTTGTTGTTGTGTGTGTGTGTGTGTGTGTGTGTGTGTGTGTGTGTGTGTAAGGGTCGGATGTGTGTAGAATCAGTGCAAACAGTCTCTAAGGCGAAGGTCTGTGCAGGGAGACAGCAGTCTCATGGCCTGGTGGTAGAAGCTGTCTTGAAGCCTATTGGTCCAACACCTGACGCCCCGGGTACCAGATGGTAAGAGAGTGAACAGCCCATGGCTCGGGTGAGGGCACGGCGRTCGTCCCCAGTGATGTATTGGYCCGTCCGCATCACCCTCTGTTCAGCCTTTGCGGTTGAAGCCGGTGCAGTTGKCGAACCAGGGAGGTCGGTCAAGATGCTCTCGATGGTGCAGCTGTAGAACTTCTTGAGGATCTTATAGGACCCATGCCACATTTCTTCAGTTGCCTGGAGGTGGAAGAGGTGCTGTTGTACCTTCTCCACGGTGTCGGTTTGATTGGTCCATGTCAGGTCCTCTATGATGTGCATGCAGAGGACCTTAAAACTGTTACGTAGACTAAGCAAACTTCTACCAATGCAGACTTTACCCTGCTGTTACTTCACTTGACTTTCCCTGCTGTACTTAACATTGCATGAAATCGCACTTTAGGGAAAGCTTGACATGTGAAGGGTTTTGTGTGCGAGGTGTAGGAATGAATCTCTTCCTTCGGGATCGGTTCTGTCTGAATTTCCCAAGGACTCTAGGTTAGTAGTGGAGACTGCTTTTTCTGTTCTACAATTTTGACATGATGGCCCTAGGAGATAATTAAATTTCTCTTGATAAATTCATTATTCCTAGAAAAATAATAGGATGTGAGTTTCATTTCATTGCTGCTCTGTACTGAAGGAAAACAATTTGGACTTTGATGTGTTGCCCGAGCAAGTCCGTCCGTTCCTTCCCCCTTTCCAGTCGCCTCCCACTCACTAATTTCTGTTCTGTGGGTGCTTTGCGGCGGTATGTCTGTCTCTCAGAATTTTTGGCGGTGGCACCAGTAAGCGATTTCCCCCGCATATTGGAAGTGCTGGGTTATTGTGCCCCCAGAACGCAGCTGAAATCTGCTCCAGTCAGAACCAGATGGCTGCGTTCACAGAACGGTCCATCACTCCTGTTACCCACCATATGACATTCACACATAGGGGAGCCAGAACCATCTTCACTACTCCCCATGCCTGCCAAGACTGGTGCGCCTCCACTTTGGGTGACTACTCAATCTACTCAATCAGCCAAGGCCCCAAAGAGAAAAGGGCTTCAACAACAAAAAGAAAACAAAAAAATGTATTATTTTGAGTTGTATAAATCAAATACAATAAAAGGCGAGTTTTTGTGGAATGGGTTTAAGTGGAATGGAGAAAAAAAAAAACTTTGCCAAAATGTACAAAGTGTATATTCCAGTAGACCAAAATTATGCTCATGTTTGTGTGGGCATATTTCTCGGACGTGAAAATTAATTCACTGTGAAAACTGAAATTCCACCCAAATTGGCAAGCAAGGGTGTATCTGGATTTTGATTGGTGCAGATGCCTTGAGAAAGTACACTTGTTATTTTTAGGAAATCTTTTTAATGTAATATATTTCTTTAAAAAAAAGAGGGTGTTGTGTGGATTGGGATAAAGGGAAAAGATCTGTCTCTGTGACAATTAAGTCATCTTCTTCTACTTTTCCAKAGTACTGGCGTCAGGTGTACTTGGTTTCAGTGTTAGCCGTGATCCTGGCGGTGTTCTCTACCCAGATCCACCCCCCCACTACCTCAGCAAGCAGTGGCAGCAGCTACGCGTCATCTCCTACAGCAAMGCCAGCTATGGCCTCATCCCCACCGTACATTGGGTCTGGCTCTTCAGAACCGGGTAACTTTCGACCAAAATTCACCCCCCCCCCCCTTCCAAACATCCCAGTTGAAGGATAAATTAAATTAGGAGTAATCCTCTAGTCGGAGTCCTCCAACATAGGTTTATTTTGTCTATGTTAATAAAGCTTGAAGATACAAGACAGGAAATGTAGACGGGAAGACTGAGGACAGGGATACAGCATAACAAGTGAACGGGGAATCAAACCGCTGCCTTCTGGGACACGTGTTCAGAGGGTGACGGCAGTACTAACACTAGACCAGCCCCCAGCACCAACCAGGTTTCTGGAAAACTGGACAATCTTGGGAAAGTTACCTGTGGTTCATTGACCTACTTTAACGTATGGTACTGCACTACAGCTGGATTGTCTTATATTCCTCATCTTCTGGGGATTTATGTGACCGTTGCCTTAGAGACGTAAAGGACAAAGGCTAAGGTTCCTAAGGCAACGATCACATACAGTATATCACAAAAGTGAGTACCCCCCTCACATTTTTGTCAATATTTGAGTATATCTTTTCATGTGACAACACTGAAGAAATGACACTTGCTACAATGTAAAGTAGTGAGTGTACAGCTTGTATAACAGCGTAAATTTGCTGTCCCCTCAAAATAACTCAACACACAGCCATTAATGTCTAAACCGCTGGCAACAAAAGTGAGTACACCCCTAAGTGAAAATGTCATTTCTTCAGTGTTGTCACATGAAAAGATATACTCAAATATTTACAAAAATGTGAGGGGTGTACTCACTTTTGTGATATACTGTATGTGATCGTTGCCTTAGAGACGTAAAGGACAAAGGCTAAGGTTCCTAAGTGCTACTTCCCAGGTAAGCTGTTGAGTTGACCTCTTTCTCAATAGATTTTTTCCCTTCATTTCTTGTATATCTCTCTCCTCGCCTTCTTTAAATAGATTTGGAGAAGGTGTGYGGGGACTTTTGGCTCTAAAACGGTTGAAAAGAAAGCGAGTAGATGGGATGCAAGGAAATCACAACAAAAACTAAATTGAGAGAGCATAAAATGTAATTTCGGGTTCCCTCGTTGTCATGGGGATGAACCTGGTTTGGAGACCATACATTCTCGGTTGTCTTTCTAAACCCATTCCCTATAACCATAAGTTCTGCTGTTCCCTCTCTCAGGTCAGTTGAACTACCTGGGCTCCAGCCARCAGGTGTGGCATGTTCTGATGATCGTGACGTTCGACTGGTGGCACCAGGCTGCCCTCTTCATCTAGTCCCACCGACAGAGCATCCCCTGCACAGACCTCATAGRACATACACAGGACTGTCAATGGTAGACTACCGCCTAGGATTGCCGACAATACTCACATCACACCTACAGTAGGGGACTACTGCCAAGATGACACAGAGCATGCCTAGGACTGTTGCCCCAAAGAGGGACGCAGATAAGCTAGGGATCCCAGTTCTAGGACTGACCAGCCCAGAATACCTGCGGAGCACCTAGGACTGCCCAGAATACCTGCAGCGCACCTAGGGCTGCACCACCCACAACACACTAGGACTGTCACAGAATACCTACGGAACACCTAGGACTGTCCAGAATACTATGCGGAACACCTAGGACTGTCCAGAATACATCGCGGAAACACCTAGGACTGTCCAGAATACTTGCGAGACACCTAGGACTGTCCAGAATACCTGCCGGAACACCTAGACTGTCCAGAATACCTGCGGAACCACTAGGACTGTCCAGAATACATGCGGAACACCTAGGCTTGTCCTAGAATACCTGCGGAACACGTAGGACTGTCCAGAATACCTCGAACACTAGGACTGGGCCGAACGCTCGGGAACACCATAGGACTGTCCAGAATACCTGCGGAACACCTAGGACTCGTTTCACAGAATACCTGCGAACACGTAGGACTGTCCAGAATACCTGCGAACACGTAGGACTGTCCAGAATACCTGCGGAACACCTAGGACTGTCCAGAATACCTGCGGAACACGTAGGACTGTCCAGCATTAAGATTCCCTTTCACTGGAACTAAGCGGCCCAGTCCGAACCATGAAAAACAGCCCCAGACCATTATTCCTTCTCCACCAAATTGTACAGTTGGCCCAACGCAATGGAGCAGGTAGCGTTCTCCTGGCATCCGCCAAACCCAGATTCATCTGTCAGACTGCCAGATGGTGAAGCATTATTCATCACTCCAGAAAACGTGTTTCCACTGCTCCAGAGAGCAATGGAGGTAAGCTTTACACCACTCCAGCCGACGCTTGGCATTGTGCATGGTGATCTTAGGCTTGTGTGCGGCCACGGAAAGCCATTTCATGAAGCTCCCAACAAACTTTTATTGTGCTGACGRTGCTTCCAAAGCAGTTTTGGAACTTGGTAGTGAGTGTTGAAACCGAGGACAGATGATTTTTATGCGCTTCAGCTGCCCTGCTCTGTGAGCTTGTGTGGCCTACCACTTCGRYGCTGAGCCGTTGTTGCRCCTAGACATTAATAACATCAGTGCCACGTTGAAAGTCACTGAGCTCATCAGTAAGGCAATTCTACTGCCAATGTTTGTTTATGGAGATTGCATGACTGTGTGCTCGATTTTATACACCGGTCAGCAACAGGTGTGGCTGAACTAGACAAATCCACCAATTTGAAGGGGTGTTCACATACTTTTGTATATACAGTACCAGTCAAAAGTTGACACATACTCATTCAACGGTTTTTCTTAGTTTTTATTATTTTCTACATTATAGAATAATAGTGAAGATATCAAAACTATGAAATAACACATATGGGATCATGTAGTAACCAAAAAAGTGTTAAACCAACCGAAATATATTTTATATTCTTCAAAGTCGCCACCCATTTGCCTTGATGACAGCTTTACACAATCTTGGCATTCTCTCAACCAGCTTCACCTGGAATACTTTTCAGGTTCCCACATTTGCTGAGCACTGTTGGCTGCTTTTCCTTCACTCTGCGGTCCAACTCATCCCAAACCATCTCAATTGGGTTGAGGTCAGGTGATTGTGGAGGCCAGGTCATCTGAGGGATCAAGGATCATATCACCTCCACCCTACCTGACACCCTAGACCAACTCCAATTTGCTTACCGTCCCAATAGGTCCACTGACGATGCAATCGCTATCACACTGCCCTATCCCATCTGGACAAGAGGAATACCTATGTAAGAATGCTGTTCATTGACTACAGCTCAGCATTTAACACCATAGAACCCTCCAAACTCGTCATTAAGCTCGAGACCCTGGGTCTCGACACCGCCTTGTGCAACTGGGTCCTGGACATTTGACGGGCCGCCCCCAGGTGGTGAAGGTAGGAAACATCTCCACCCCACTGATCCGCAACACTGGGGCCCCACAAGGGTGCATTCTCAGCCCTGTACTCCCTGTTCACCCATGACTGTGTGGCCATGCACGCTTCCAACTCAATCAAGTTAGCAGACGACACTACAATGGTAGGCTTGATTACCGACGAGACGGCCTACAGGGAGGAGGTGAGGGCCCTCGAAGTATGATGTCAGGAAAATAACCTCTCACTCAACATCGACAAAACAAAGGAGATGATCGTGGACTTCAGGAAAAAGCAGAGGGAGCAAACTTGTGTGAACAGGGAATTCAGTCGTGGGTAAACGGAGTACAGTAGGGGACTAAGGACCCACCCCTGAGGGGCCCCAGTGTTGAGGATCAGCGTGGCAGATGTGTTGRTACCTACCCTTACCACCTGGGAGCGGCCCGTCAGGAAGTCCAGGATCCAGTTGCAGAAGGAGGTGTTTAGTCCCAGGTTCCTTTGCTTAGTGATGAGCTTCGAGGGTACTATGGTGTTGAACGCTGAGCTGTAGTCAATGAATAGCATTCACACATTATGTACAAAATAAGTAAAAAAATATACAAATTAGAACAATTGGTTAGGAGCCCGTAGAACTGCAGCCATCCCCTCCGACACCTTATTTTATAATGTTGACTTTTATTACTCATGAGTTATGAATAAAATCACTATTGCCAGCAGAGGGGTCTAAAAATGTGCTTTACATGACTTTCCAAGGACAGCACACATTTAATCAAACGTGTTTATTGCATTATTAGACAGCAGTATAGCATGATAAATACAAAACAAGATTAACCTTAAATAAAAATGAAACAAAATATTCAAATCACAGGGTTCCATAGGCGAATAAGGCAGCTACGAGCTTTTTCCTTAAAAATTAATGTGCCAAAAAGGTAGGTACATATCGTCACTGAGAACCTCATCTCCTAAACAAACTTTTCAGGAAATTCAAAATAATTCCATATTTTCCCCTTAAAATCATACAATTATGAAAACTTCTGAAGCCATTTTGAATAGCTTCTTGATCAGAGTCATTGAGAGTTAATGCTTTCAATAGAATGAAAACAAATAAATTGAGTTACGGGGTTATCAGACAGCGACATATCTGTCCTTTCTGTATCCTCAGATTCATAATTGCCATAATTACTAGCCAATGGAAGAGTTGATGCTGAAAGTGCATTCATTTAAAACAATTTGGACACGTGACCTGATTCTAATTAGACTACAAGTAAATGGTAGGAGATTTGGCATGGCTTATGTTACCAATAGATTAAAGACAAGAGGTGGAAGTAGTCAGATATATTATACTCAGTATTGCCATGTAGGAAAATGGGTTGTGTTTTTCCCCTTATTCAAAAATGATATTTTTTATTGTTTGAGGTAAAAMATCACATTAAACAGTACTTATTGACAAGTTCAAAGTCTGGAATTAAACCTAAAATGAAAAAAAWTCCTAAATAATAAAAGAGAAATCTTTAAAATTAAATAAACCGAATCCCTTTCATTCTAGTGAATATATTGCAATTAAAATTCAAAATAAATAAAAAATGAGCTGTTATCTACTGTAAGTAGACTAAATGGAAAGAAATGTGCATAGAAACGAAAAGGTCTAAGTAGGGTGAAATGATAAAGTGATAAAGGCCTACTCTTAAACGAATCACTCCGTTGACACAAAAGGCAACGTTAGCCATTTCCTTAGCCAAATGGTTTCCGAGGTACTGTGCAGCAAGGCGGAGTCACGTCCATAAGGCTTTACGGTGCTAAATTAATCTTATTGGTAGATCGCGAAGCAAAATTAATCTCATCGGTAGATCACGGAGGCCACAATCTTTACCATTTTTTATTTTTTTTTCAGCAGCAACTCAAGCAATCKGAAAACTGAGCAATCTTGTTGTTTGACACAGTGTGATCTTGAGTGAAACCAAATCGATCTCCATGTCTCAAGAGACACGTATTGTGACGCAGCATAAAAAGGCWTGTCAGCTAACAGATACAGGTGAAGGAAATTCATACAGAACCTGAAATAAAAATCAGACATACTCCACAGGTTTATGTTGGTTTTGTTAATCCCAAAGTCCAGTTATTAATGTATTGAAATATCCTTTAGGGGGGGGGGGGGAGAGCATTGGAAACACATTAGCGCAGTTGCCGACCGCAGTTAAATTTGGCTGAAAATATAATCAACTACCACACCAACAAGCTAATTGCCATCCCTTGGAAGGGGATTTCACCCCGGGACTCCATAGGCTTGGTGTAACACAGCAGTGTGTGTGYTTGAGAAAGACGAGAGTGTGTGTGGCGGGAAGACGAGCAAGACATTCACTGTTTGGAGGGGAACGGCGCAGCCCCGAAAGGATCCAGCTCCACTGACTGTGACGGCTGCGGTTCAGGCCCAGGGTGGTCCACCAGTTCTGTGAAAGGTACCGCCCCAAAGTCATCCATGATGTTCCCGTCCCCAAACGCATCATGGAGCGAGCTAGTCCGAGGCCTGCCATTGGCCGAACCTATGTCTGCCTTGCTGTCCCCCAGAAGCACTTGGTACTGGCCCTGGTTAAGTCGGCTGCCATCCTGAGGACCAAAGGGATTGGCTCCGAAGGGGTCGACCTCATGAGGAAGGCTAGGCAGGGAAGCCCCTTTGCCTTTGTCGGCGTCTGCCATCGTTACGCTGATGTTCTCCTTGGAGTCTGAGGTGCTAAGGAACTCGTTGGAGCTCTGGGAGTCCCTCCTGCCGGCCTTCTTGTGCCGGCGGACACGCTCGGGGGTTCGGAAGCTGGGCTTGTTGTTCTTGCGACCGCCAGTGGGCGTGCCGTGGGGGCGCTTGCCATTGCTGCCACCGCTGGTGCCACCAGAGAACTTCCTCTGACGTGAGGACAACTTCTGGAGGCTACGCTGCTTCAGCCTCTGCTGCTGGGGGCTGAGAGAATTCTCGAAGGCTGGACGGAAGATGTCCTCTGCGCTCCTGGAGGTGGTTGGTGGCGGTGCCGTGGGGCCGGGCTGGAAGGGGGAGAAGCCGAACGGGTCGATGCTTTCAGGGGACACCGAAGGAGTCCGACCCATAGAGAAGTCGCTGCTTCCGGTCTTGCCAGATTTGGAGAGGTTCCGGCTGAACGGAGCCTTAGTAAAGACGTCCAACTCTTCCTGGTTGGGCTGGTTGGGCTGGTGGACTACGGCCTCCTGGCTCACCTGCCTGAAGGGAGCCGCGGAGAAGATGTCTGCTCTTTCTGCCAGAGCTGCCGCTGGAGGAAAGAAGGGCACAGCACCAAACACATCCGCACCAAACACGTCCACAATGCCACCGACACAGGGGAGGGCTCTAACAGCCGCCACACCAGGCGACTCGGGAGGCGTAATCGTGATTAGTGTGTCTTCTGACTCCACGCTCGGACTTCCCTCACGGGTGGCAGTAGCCACTCCTCCTTTTAGCTTCCTAGTAAGTCCTTCCTTAACATTCCTGGGTTCATAGTCTGAGTCTGAGCTGTGTTTGTCGTACTCTTCCTCAGCCTCTGAGTCCATCAGCAGAGGCCTATGTCCCAGCATCTCCGTTTCCTCCAAATCTTCCAGTTCGTTGAAGAACTCTCTGTGCTCGTTGTTCAGACCTTCGTCGTCCTCCGGCTCGTCTTCCCCCTCGCTGCTCTTAGGGGAAGGAGGATCTGACTCAAAGTCACTGTCTGATTCGTCACCTCCTGTTTTGTGAGTCGTTTGTGAACCGCCAACAGAGTTTCTCCTCCTACTGGGTTTGTGCTCATTTGCCACCGGAGGTTGTAGTTCTTCCTCAAGGGCCGGCTGGCCCACAGGAACAGGTACGGGGGCAGCGACTGGGTTACTGAGCTCTTCAATAGGCTGATCAGTTATCACCACCACACTAGAACCTGTTGGATTGAAGCAGACAAGAGAATGTTGTTAAAAGTAAATTACCGGTATCAAGAAGCCTATACACTCAAAGCTATATTCACTGTCAGTAACCAAATATACAGTGCCTTGCAAAAGTATTCATCACCCTTAGTGTTTTTCCTATTTTTTCCTAATTTAAAATGATTTTTATTTGGATTTCATGTAATGGACATACACAAAAGTCCAAATTGGTGAAGTTTAAAAAATAACTGAAACGTGGTGCGTGCATATGTATTCACCCCCTTTGCTATGAGGCCCCTAAGATCTGGTGCAACCAATTACCTTCAGAAGACTCATAATTAGTTKAAGTCCACCTGTGTGCAATCTAAGTGTCACATGATCTCAGTATATACACACACACACACACCTGTTCTGAAAGGCCCCAGAGTCTGCAACCCCACCAAGCAAGCGGCACCATGAAGACCAAGGAGCTCTCCAAACAGGTCAGGGACAAAGTTGTGGAGAAGTACAGATCATGGTTGGGTTATAAAAAAAGATCTGAAACTTTGAACATCCCCACTGAGCATCATTATATCGATTATTAGTAAATGGAAAGAATATGGCACCACAACAAACCTGCCAAGAGAGGGCCGCCCACCAAAACTCACGGACCAGGCAAGGAGGGCATTAAATCAGAGAGGCAACAAAGAGACCAAAGCTAACCCTGAAGGAGCTGCAAAGCTCCACAGCAGAGATTGGAGTATCTGTCCATAAGACCACTTTAAGCCATAACACTCCACAGAGCTGGGCTCTACAGAAGAGTAGCCAGGAAAAAAAGCCATTGCTTCAAGAAAAAAATAAGCAAACATGTTTGGTGTTTGCCAAAAGGCATATGGGAGACTCCCCAAACATTCGGAAGAAGGTACTCTGGTCAGATGAGACTAAAATTGAGCTTTTTGGCTATCAAGGAAAACACTGTGTCTGGCACAAACCCAACACTTCTCATCACCCCGAGAACACCATCCCCACAGTGAAGTATGGTGATGGCAGCATCATACTGTGGGGATGTTTTCATCAGCAAGGACTGGGAAACTGGTCAGAATTGAAGGAATGATGGATGACGCTAAATACAGGGAAATTCTTGAGGGAAACCTGTTTCAGTCTTCTAGAGATTTGAGACTGGGACGGAGATTCACCTTCCAGCAGYACAATGGTCCTAAGCATACMGCTAAAACAACACTCGAGTGGTTTAAGGGGAAACATTTAAATGTCTTGGAATGGCCTAGTCAAAGCCCAGACCTCAATCCAATTGAGAATCTGAAAAGATTGCTGTACACCAGCAGAACCCATCCAACTTGAAGGAGCTGGAGAAGTTTTGTGTTGAAAAATGGGCAAAAATCCCAGTGGCTAGATGTGCCAAGCTTATAGGAGACATACCCCAAGAGACTTGCAGCTGTAATGGCTGCAAAAGGTCGCTCTACAAAGTATTGACTTTGGGGGGGTGAATAGTTATACACGCTCAAGTTGTTTTGTATTAATTGTTGTTTGTTTCACAATAAAAAATATTTTGCATTATCAAGAAATGCAAGAAGTACTCATTATAGGCAAGTGTTCATAACTGAATTTCTTAACAATACAAATTCCTAAATGGAGGCAAAGACGTGTGATTTACATTGCGACTTCAGGCCTGCTGTTGTAAGAGCTAGCAGGGGAGACCCTCCAGGCCCAGCCCCCCGGGGGAGACCCTCCAGGCCCAGCCCCCCGGGGAGACACTCCAGGCCCAGCCCCCCGGGGGAGACACTCCAGGCCCAGCCCCCCGGGGGAGACACTCCAGGCCCAGCCCCCCGGGGGAGACACTCCAGGCCCAGCCCCCCGGGGGAGACCCTCCAGGCCCAGCCCCCCGGGGGAGACCCTCCAGGCCCAGCCCCCGGGGGGGACACTCCAGGCCCAGCCCCCCGGGGGAGACCCTCCAGGCCCAGCCCCCCGGGGGAGACACTCCAGGCCCAGCCCCCGGGGGGGAGACACTCCAGGCCCAGCCCCCGGGGGGGAGACACTCCAGCATATGACAGATGTAGAGCATACCACTGTTCAAACCAACATTACACATATTAGGTTCACTAAACGATAGCAAGTTGGAAAAGGTAGTAGAATTAAACAAACAATGGTACAGAGATGAACTGGTGGCATTACTAAACTAGCCACAGATGGAAAATATGACAATGAACTTAGCAACATTAACTGTCTGTGTATGGCACAATTACAGTGGTCAGTTATACCTTAAACTACAAAGTCGTGCTAGGTTAATGACGCATAGGACACACACATTTGTGTGTCAGACTTCAGTTGGAATAAGTTACTACAATCACTTAAAGGAAGCCATTTTGGGATTTGCATCGTCATACTCTTGTGGTCTAATCCACACTGTAGGTATTAACAGATTCTGGCAMACGGGCACKGCTGACTTATATTATGAAACAGAAATGTCCATTTAGCTACCATAAAAATACATGTATAATCTTAAAATAAAATATATAAAATAACACTCGCTCGTCAAACATCTCATTCCAAAATCATGGGCATTAATACGAAGTCGCATAAATAACAGCCTCCACTCTTCTGGGAAGGCTTTCCACTAGATGTTGGAACATTGCTGTGGGGACTTGGGCTGACCTCGCTTTGTGCACGGGGGAATTGTCATGCTGAATCAGGAAAGGGCCTTCCCCAAACTGTTGCCACAACGTTGGAAGCACAGAATCGTCTAGAATGTCATTGTATGCTGTAGCGTTAAGATTTCCCTTCACTGGAACTAAGGGGCCTGAACCATGAAAAACAGCCCCAAACCATTATTCCTCATCCACCAAACTTTACAGTTGGCACTATGAGTTGGGGCAGGTAGRGTTCTCCTGGCATCCGCCAAACCCAGATTCGTCCGTAGGACTGCCAGAAGGTGAAGCGCGATTCATCACTCCAGAGAATGCGTTTCCGCTGATCCAGAGTTCAATGGAGATAAGTTTTACACCACTCCAGCCGACGCTTGGCATAGCGCATGGTGATCTTAGGCTTGTGTGCGGCTGCTCTGCCATGGAAACCCATTTCATGAAGCTCCCGACGAACACTTCTTGTGTTGATGTTGCTTCCAGAGGCAGTTTGGAACTCAGTAGTGAGTGTTGCAAACGAGGACAGACGATTTTTACACGCTTCAGCTCTCTGCAGTCCAGTTCTGTGAGCTTGTGTGGCCTACCACTTCACGGCTGAGCCGTTGTTGCTCCTAGACGTTTCCACTTCACAGTAACAGCACTTACAGTTTGACCGGGGGGAAGCTCTAGCAGGGCAGTTGACCGGGGGAAGCTCTAGCAGGGCAGTTGACCGGGGGGAAGCTCTAGCAGGGCAGTTGACCGGGGGCAGCTCTAACAGGGCAGTTGACCGGGGGCAGCTCTAGCAGGGCAGTTGACCGGGGGCAGCTCTAGCAGGGCAGTTGACCGGGGGCAGCTCTAGCAGGGCAGTTGACCGGGGGGCAGCTCTAGCAGGGCAGTTGACCGGGGCAGCGTCTAGCAGGGCAGTTGACCGGGGGCAGCTCTAGCAGGGCAGTTAACCGCGGGGGCAGCTCTAGCAGGGCAGTTGACCGGGGGGCAGCTCTAGCAGGGCAGTTGACCGGGGGGCAGCTCTAGCAGGGCAGAAATTTGACGAACTGACTTGTTCGAAAGGCATCCTATGACGGTGCCACGTTGAAAGTCACTGAGCTCTTCAGTCAGGACATTCTACTGCCAATGTTTGTCTGTGGAGATTGCATGGCGGTGTGCTCAATTTTACCAGTCAGCAACAGGTGTGGAAGAAATAGCCAAATCCACTAATTTGAAGGGTGTGTGTGTCCACATATATATATATATATATTTTGTATATACAAAAGTATCTTATTAAATAACTAATCTAGATTGTGTGTTAGAATGGCTCATAACCAATTCACATTTACAGAGCAGGAAGTGACTACATAGGTAGGGATCCTTCCACTGCCACCAAATGCATCTGTCCGTAGCTAATAAAGAGAAATACTGTACAGTTACGAGATACATTCGTACGATAAATATACCTCTTTACCATACTATTAGGAGAAACATCTTGTAACATTCTACTGATCATTATTAAGAGATATTTTAGTTATACAATTCATTTCGGGGTTGGGGCTGTAGCTAGAAWACACCTCTGTAGTCCCACCCACAATATATGAAAACATTTGAGGCAAAACTCCTTACCGGGGCTTTCGAGACTGAAGGCCACTGAAAAATATATCAATGTGGCTAATTTTCAAATGAGTTTAATAAGGTAAATATAATTACAAATGTCAACAAAAAAATAAAAAATAAAAATGGCTTAACGGTCACACATTTAGAACTTTTCACTGATAGTTTGTGACAAAAAAATATATAAATAATAATCACTACTTTACCATCTTCATTAACAAGATGTGTTACACACACCAACTGTTCGGTTCTAATTTGCTAATAATTATATCTGACCTTTGAACTCCTCTGTTGTTGAAGCAAAAGACTGCAGTTACGCACCACGGCCCGTATTCACAAAGCGTCTAACACTACTAGGTCGTGCTGATCTAGGATCAGTTTAGCCTTTTAGATCATAATGATCTATATCATCGGGGAGGGGAAGGTGGTGTGACCTGATCTTAGATTTCACAACCTCTTGGGTTTAGGGTTTATGGGGGACAGAACAGTGGGGGGTTGGACTACAGAAGAGGGTAGTTCCTGTTGGAGCAGGACAGGAAGGGGACTTGCCTGCACTAGACAGGAAGGGGGAGGAGCCAAACAGGTCTTCGGGGAGGAGGGGCTTGGCGGCGGGGGTGATTGGCTGCAGCGGTCGATCTACCTCCTGGCTACTGGTTCTCTCCAGAGGTTTACCTGTTAAGACAAAAGGAGGGGAGAGAACCGTTAGACAGAGGTGGTGGTCATTAAATGGAGTGAAACGTAACAGAACATTTGCAGAATGAATTTCAAATGAATAGATAACGTTTAAAAGTTTCTCTTAGTTGTAAGTAAGAGCAGGAAGGAGTTGAAGATCTGTGTAAAAAGCCGTGTCAGAGATGGAATAGTAGAGGTCCGGGGGGGGGAAAGGTTAAAGACGGGACACTTACATTTAAGTCATTTAGCAGACGCTCTTATCCAGAGCGACTTACAAATTGGAAAGTTCATACCTGTTCTGAGGAGGTCAAACTCTCGGTCCAGCACTTCCTCCTCTGTCAGTTTGGAGAAGTTGTCCTCTCCAAAGGGGTTCCAGCGGGACATGTCAGGAGGGTGGCTCTGGGGAGTGACCAGGCTCCGGGGGGTGACCAGGGTCTGGGGGGGAGGGGTGGTCACCTTGAAGTCCACCAGAGGGCTTCTACTGGGGTACGAGGGGCAGGGAGGAGAGAGCGCAAAGATTGAGAGAGCGAGGGAGTATTATTTGTGGTGTCTGTTACTGACCGAGACATTACATAGATATTGCAGTAAAAACACAGTGGAGGCTAAGTAGGCGAGGGATGTTACCTGGTGTTAGTGGATGGAGGCTCAACAGGGGACATAGTCCCAGTCACAGGCCCAGGCCCAGCAGGGTTATAGGAGCCTGGGGGAAGCTGGTACTCCAGAGGACAGGTGACATAAGGCTGCTGGGTGGGATGTTGGTGCTGTCCAAAAGCCTGTTGGTACTGGTGCATCTGCCAGGGGGAAAGGAAGGAGGTAACTAACGGTGACAGACGATCAGAGACACCATTCATTTAAATCAACGGGAGCGCAATCAACGGGAACGGGGGCGCAATCAACGGGAACGGGAGCGCAATCAACGGGAACGGGAGCGCAATCAACGGGAACGGGAGCGCAATCAACGGGAACGGGAGCGCAATCA
The DNA here is from genome assembly GCF_002910315.2 of Salvelinus sp. IW2-2015. Taxonomy (NCBI): domain Eukaryota; kingdom Metazoa; phylum Chordata; class Actinopteri; order Salmoniformes; family Salmonidae; genus Salvelinus; species Salvelinus sp. IW2-2015. Next base: position 51,544 of record NW_019942962.1, read on the forward strand.
ATGGGAACGGGAGCGCAATCAACGGGAACGGGAGCGCAATCAACGGGAGTGCAATCAACGGGAGCACTATGACTGGGAGGTATCAGCAGCAAAATGGTTTTAGATACTTTAATTAAAAAAGTTGATTATGACATAACGGCGAAAAACTACAAGTGACCGACCCGGAGTTTCAAGGTTCTTGTTGTGGAGAGCAACGACTCTGTTTTTTAAAAAACAGGGCAGCGGGCCAAGATAGTAAACAACTAGCTATTTCATGTCCAAGATGCCCTAAGAAACAGCACAGAAACAAGACTCTCTGCCAAGCTTTCCAAGTGCCAAACAGAAGTTACTTCATAGTAAACTTTACCCCCCCCAAATCCTGTTGACTTACCCTCTGTGGCCAAACACCAGCCCTCCAAACACATACCGTTAGAGACAGAAGCTCTTTTAACTTGTTTTCCACAGAACGGTTACCATCGGTTACCATCTGTTTAATTTCAGCCGCAATCTGCTCCGTCCACACAGTCAGAGGATTGGGTGAACTCCACCGGTTCACTGTGTGTGTGTGTGTGTGTGTGTGTGTGTGTCGCCGTATTCAATGAAATTATACCAAGATCAGGCTGTGTGTGTGTGTCTGTTATACTGTCCATCTGACCACTCCATACCACTGAGTGTTTAAGAAACATTAGAAAATAAAATGGAAAAACACTCAAACATTAGAAGTTGCTATACATGTTAATGTGTATAGGGGTAAAATGTTGGAGCATACTAACCCACGAGAGTGACAAAGAGAAACGGGGTTCACACTCCAGTCCAGTTGGTGGCAGTAATGCATCTTGCGTGATGTATCGTTGTTGTCTCTACTTTCTTGCACTTTCTGCTGTTGTCTGTGCCCAATAATGTTTGTACCCTGTTTTGTGTTGTTAGCATGTTGTTGTCATGTTGTGTTGCTACCATGTTGTTGTCATGTTGTGTTGCTACCATGTTGTTGTCATGTTGTGTTGCTACCATGTTGTTGTCATNTGTTGTTGTCATGTTGTGTTGCTACCATGTTGTTGTCATGTTGTGTTGCTACCATGTTGTTGTCATGTTGTGTTGCTACCATGTTGTTGTCATGTTGTGTTGTCATGTTGTGTTGCTACCATGCTGTGTTGTCATGTGTCGCTGCCTTGCTATGTTGTGGTCTTTAGGTCTCTCTTTATGTAGTGTTGTGTTGTCTCGCTTGTTGTGATGTGTGTTTTGTCCTATATTTATATGTTATTTATTTTTAATCCCAGCCCCCGTCCTCGCAGGAGGTCTTTTGCCTTTTGATAGGCCGTCATTGTAAATAAGAATGTGTTCTTAACTGACTTGCCTAGTTAAATAAATAAAATATAAAAAAATTGGTTGCCAACTGCCATATAAAATCCACAGGAGAATGAACGAGGAGAAAACTGAACATTAAGTTCCCTCTTATCTGTGGATTAATTGTCGGGAATAGAGATCAAAACAATTTTGTGACTTCAAAAAAATGGGTCAAAATACGACAAAGATCCAGCAACAACAAAATAAAAACGAAGCGCATTTCAGGTAAAATAAACGGCCCAATGTTTACCTCCCAGCACAAATTAGCTAGCAACAGCAAACGAGCTAAAACGTCCATGAATGTTTGTTTCGACATATTCCCCAAATGAATACAGTTGGTTTAGGTATTTTAACCTGCGTGTCATGAATGTCTACGGTGGAGATAGACCATCAACATGGAGGCAGTTTGATCAGCATTTAAAGTTGAGAAGACCACAAAAAAGGGGAATTTCCTTTACAAAAGCCAAATTGGACAACGGACACGGCTCTTACCATGGCTGTGTAGTGGGCCTGTTGTTGCTGGTTCATGGGCTGCATCGTCATCGGTTGTTGGAGCAGGGCCTGCTGCTGGAGCTGCTGCTGTTGGACCGACTGCTGAAGGGCCTGCTGGTACTGTTAAAGGGTACAGAGATCGTTTAGATTTCTCCTGATGATTTCTAGATATTGATAGATCATGTGGCTCTCTGTGTACAGTTCAGGACAACCCAGTACAGCCCATATCACCTTGCAGGGCGGTGTTAGTCGTAGTGGGTGGAATAAGCGTCGACACTGATTTTCTTTGCTACGGTGTCATTGGGTGAGGGTGACTCAGTAGTACCTGAAGGAGCTGCTGTGGATGGACGGGGTGTCGCTGCTCTTGTTGTTGCAGACGCAGGTCTCCAGGCTGCAGCTGCTGGAGGACCCGGTTGGCTGTCTGTGGAGCCACCGGCTGCCCGTTCCCCGGCGTAGTCGCTGTGATAAGCGGAGAGATACTTTATTGTCCATTTTGGTGAAAAACAGAAATTTGTCTCCTTTTTTGGTCGACCTAGCGTCGCAAAGACTCCTGATGCCAGAAGCTTACTTTAAAATATCCGTGCAGCGATGACTGTAAATCAAATGTTTATTGGTCGAGTAATCATATTTGCAGATGTTACCGTAGGAGCAGCGAAATGCTTGTGTCTCTAGCTCCAACAGTAATACCAGGCTAAATGCTTGTGTTTCTAGCTCCAACAGTTAATACCAGGCTAAATGCTTGTGTTTCTAGCTCCGACAGTAATACCAGGCTAAATGCTTGTGTTTCTAGCTCCACAGTAATACCAGGCTAAATGCTTGTGTTTCTAGCTCCAACAGTAATACCAGGCTAAATGCTTGTGTTTCTAGCTCCAACAGTAATACCAGGCTAAATGCTTGTGTTCTAGCTCCGACAGTAATACCAGGCTAAATGCTTGTGTTTCTAGCTCCGACAGTAATACCAGGCTAAATGCTTGTGTTTCTAGCTCCGACAGTAATACCAGGCTAAATGCTTGTGTTTCTAGCTCCAACAGTAATACCAGGCTCATGCTTGTGTTTCTAGCTCCGACAGTAATACCAGGCTAAATGCTTGTGTTTCTAGCTCCGACAGTAATACCAGGCTAAATGCTTGTGTCTCTAGCTCCAACAGTGCAGTTAAAATAATACAATAGACAGACATAATCGACAGTATGGACAGTATGAATAGAAAAGGTGTGTACAGCAGTAGTTATATATTTTAGCCTTGACTAAAATACAGTATATACATATGAAGTATGTAAACATTATTAAAGTGACTAGTGTTTAATGACCATGTACATAGGGCAGCAGTCTCTAAGGTGCAGGGTAGAGTACTGGGTGGTAGCTGGCTAGTAACAGTGACTAAGGTTCAGGGCAGGCTGGCTAGTGGTGACTGTTCATCAGTCTCTCTGTCCCAGCTTTGATGCACCTGTACTCTCAGTCTGCTAGATGGTAGTGAGGTGAACAGGCCGTGGCTCGGGTGGCTGAGGACCTTGATGATCTTCCTGTTACATTTGTAGAAGATTGTGAGGGTCTTAGGGGACAAGGCACATTTCCTTCAGCCTCCGGTCATTGCAGAGGTGCTGTTGCACCTTCTTCACAACACTGTCAGTGTGGAGGGACCATCTTCTTCACCACACTGTCGGTGTGGAGGGACCATCTTCTTCTTCACAACACTGTCGGTGTGGAGGGACCACCTTCTTCACCACACTGTCGGTGTGCAGGGGCCATCCTCTTCTTCACAACACTGTCGGTGTGGAGGGACCATTTCAGGATATCTGTGATGTGCACGCTGAGGTACTTGAAGCTTTCGACCCTCTCCGCTGCGGTCCCGTCGATGTGGATGGGGGGGGGGGGCATGCTCCATCTGCTGTCTTCGGTAATCCACAATCAGCTCCTTTGTTTTGTTGACGTTGAGAGAGAGAGGTTATTTCCCTGGTACCACTGCGCCAGGGCCCTCACCTCCTCCCTGTAGGCTGTCTCGTCATTGTTGGTAATCAGGGCCTACTACTGTTGTGTCATCTGCAAATGGTTGAGTTCTTGGGTACAGGAACAATGGTGGACATCTTGAAGCAAGTGGGAACAGACTGGGATATGGAGAGATTGAATATGTCCGTAAACACTCCAGCCAGCTGGTATGAGCATGCTCTGAGGACGCGGCTTGGGATGCCCATCTGGGCCGGCAAGGGTGAACACGCTTAAATGACTTACTCACATCGGGCCACAGAAAACGAAAGCACAAAGTCCTCTTCAGTGTCGATGTTGATTTCCTCGAAGCGGGAAAATAATGGTGTTTAGCTCATCCGGGAAGCATAAGCTCGCGGGACCAGGAGGCTTTGCAAGGCTATTGTCAACCCCCCCCCCCCAAATAAATGCACACACGATGAGATGCCAAGGTGCAGTGCCCATGGGGGGAAGCCACTTAGGGGTTCAGTGCCTTGCTCAAGGGCACAAGGGGAAGATAAACACACACAGTAATTTTGAGCGCTCACCTTTCTGCCCATTGCTGACAGGTACAGAAGGCTGAGTCGTAGATGTGACGATGGGCGTGGCAGCGACTGGGGTGACCGCCGTGTTGGCTACAGGGATGGGTAGCACATAACTGTTTGCAGCTTTGGGTCTCTGTCTCGGAGTGATTGACGTTGCCGTCGGGCCCACGGACTCTGTGATTCTGGAACAGTGGGAAACCAGAAGACCGCTTAAGTTGGAAACTTCATGATTTCTCTTTAATATAACCTATATTTATACATTCTCCTTGAGATTAAATCCCTTTTGCTAGAGACCTGAGACACATCACAGAATATCTATAACACAGTGACGTACCTGGCTTTCGTCATACTCTTCCTAGCAGCGAATTCGCTGGCTGTGAGCGGCTCAGGAAGTGATGTGGGGAGAGGAGAGTTCTGTAGGAGACAATGATGTTGTTGATGTTAGACAACTGCCATGTCAAGCTAACTAACCTCAGGGAGCATTGTGGGGAGAGCTCTGCAGAGGGACAGATACAACCATGAGTGTTGCTGGACAAAAATTACACACAAGAAAAAGTATGTGAACCCTTTGGAATTTCCTGCATTTCTGCATAAATTGGTCCTAAAATTTGATCTGATCTTCATCTAAGTCACAAATAATAATAAATACAATTTGTGTTAATTCATTTTCTTGACTATATTGAATACATCATTTAACATTCACAGTGTAGGTTGGGAAAAGTATGTGAACCCCTAGGCTAATGACTTCTACAAAAGCTAATTGGAGTCAGGAGTCAGCTAACCTGGAGTCCAATCAATGAGACGAGATTGGAGATGTTGATTAGAAAAACTCACAAAATGTGAGTTTGCTGTTCACAAGAAGCATTGCCTGATGTGAACCATGCCTTGAAGAAAAGACATCTCAAAATACCTAAGATTAAGAATTGTTAACTTGCATAAAGCAGGAAATGGTTATAAAAGTATCTCTAAAAGCCTTTGATGTTCATCAGTCCCCGGTAAGACAAATTGTCTATAAATGGAGAAAGTTCAGCACTGTTGCTACTCTCCCTAGTAGTGTCCGTCCTGCAAAGGCACAGCGCAGAATGCTCAATGAGGTTAAGAAGAATCCTAGAGTGTCAGCTAAAGACTTACAGAAATCTCTGGAACATGCTAACATCTCTGTTGACGAGTCTACGATACGTAAAACAAGAATGGTGTTCATGGGAGGACACCACGAAAGAAACCACTGCTGTCCAATAAAAACATTGCTGCACGTCTGAGGCTCGCAAAAGTGCACCTGGATGTTCCACAGAGCTACTGGAAAAATATTCTGTGGACAGATMAAACTAAAGTTGAGTTGTTTGGAAGGAACACAACACTATGTGTGGAGACAAAAAGGTACAGCACACCAACAACAAAACCTCATCCCAACTGTAAAGTATGGTGGAGGGAGCGTCATGGTTTGGGGCTGCTTTGCTGCCTCAGGGCCTGGACAGCTTGCTATCAGACAGATTTCCCAAGTTTATCAAGACATTTTGCATGAGAATGTTAGGCTATCTGTCCGCCAATTGAAGCTCAACAGAAGTTGGGTTATGCAACAGGACAACGACAAAAAAACAGACGCAAATCAACAACAGAATGGCTTCAACAGAAGAAAATAGGCCTTCTGGAGTGGGCCAGTCAGAGTCCTGACCTCAACCCGATTGAGATGCTGTGGCATGACCTCYAGAGAGCAGTTCACACCAGACATCCCAAGATAATGGCTGAACTGAAACAGTTTTGTAAAGAGGAATGGTCCAAAATTCCTCCTGACCGCTGTGCAGGTCTGATACGCAACTACAGAAAAACATTTGAGGTAATAACCTCAACCAAGGAGGGTCAACCAGTTATTAGATCCAAGGGTTCAACATACTTTTCCCACCCTACACTGTGAATGTTTACACGGTGTGTTCAATAAAGACATGAAAACGTATAATTGTGTGTTATTAGTTTAAGCAGACTGTCTATTGTTGTGATGAAGATCAGATCAAATTTTATGACAAATCTATGCAGAAATCCWGGTAATTCCAAAGGGTTCACAGACACATATTTCAGTAAGTCATAAAAGTCTTGATTCATATAAGTATTTTGTATGTTTATGGGATAGAGAGCGATGGAGGTGAAAGGTAGGAGAGAGAGAGAGAGAGAGAGAGAGAGATGCTGAAAGAGCAGTGGGCAGGAATCAAAGCCATGCTGGCAGCTGTACATTTTTAAATATGCCCCAGAAGTGGTTCACGACACCAAACCACAATGCTCCCTCCACCAGACTTTACAGTTGGGATGAGGTTTTGATGTTGTGTCCTAGGGACACCAAACCACGATGCTCCCTCCACCAGACTTTACAGTTGGGATGAGGTTTTGATGTTGTGTCCTAGGGACACCAAACCACGATGCTCCCTCCACCATACTTTACAGTTGGGATGAGGTTTTGATGTTGTTGTCCTAGGGACATCAAACCAGGCCACGACGTATTCTACACTCTCCACACACTGATCTTCATATCACTTAGTACGCACACTACCGTTCAAAGGTTTGGGGTCACTTAGAAATGTCATTTTTTTTTGTCCATTAAAATAACATCAAATTGATCAGAAATACAGTGTAGACATTGTTAATGTTGTAAATGACTATTTTAGCTGGAAACGGCTGATTTTTAATGGAGTATCTACATAGGTGTATAGAGGCCCATTATCAACAACCATCACTCCTGTGTTCCAATAGCACGTTGTGTTAGCTAATCCACGTTTATCATTTTAAAAAGGCTAATTGATCATTAGAAAACCCTTTTGCAATTATGTTAGTACAGCTGAAAACTGTTGTTCTGACTAAAGAAGCAATAAAACTGGCCTTCTTTAGACTAGTTGAGTATCTGGAGCATCAGCATTTGTGGGTTCGATTACAGGTTCAAAATGGCCAGAAACAAAGACCTTTCTCCTGAAACTTGTCAGTCTATTCTTGTTCCGAGAAATGAAGGTTATTCCATGCGAGAAATTGCCAAGAAACTGAAGATCTCGTACAACGCTCCCTTCACAGAACAGCGCAAACCGGCTCTAACCAGAAGAGAAAGAGGAGTGGGAGGCCCTGATGCACAACTGAGCAAGAGGACAAGTACATTTGTGTCTAGTTTGAGAAACAGATGCCTCACAAGTCCTTAACTGGCAGCTTCATTAAATAGTACCCGCTAAACACAAGTCTCAACATCAATAGTGAAGAGGCGACTCCGGGATGCTGGCCTTCTAGGCAGAGTTGAAAAGAAAAAGCCATATCTCGGACTGGCCAATAAAAAGAAAAGATTAAAACAGGCAAAAGTACACAGACACTTGACAGAGGAAGATTGGAAAAAAGTGTTATGGACAGACTAATCTAAGTTTGAGGTGTTCGGATCACAAAGAACATTCGTGAGACGCAGAAAAAATGAAAGGATGCTGGAGGAGTGCTTGACGCCATCTGTCAAGCATGATGGAGGCAATGTGATGGTCTGGGGATGCTTTGGTGGTAGGATATTTGTACAGGGTAAAAGGGATCTTGAAGAAGGAAGGCTATCACTCCATTTTGCAACGCCATGCCATACCCTGTGGACAGAGCTTAAATTGGAGCCAATTTCCTCCTACAACAGGACAATGACGCAAAGCACAGCTCCAAACTGCAATAACTATTTAGGGAAGAAGCAGCCAGCTGGTATTCTGTCTACAATGGAGTGGCCGGCACAGTCACCGGATCTCAACCCTATTGAGCTGTTGTGGGAGCAGCTTGARCGTATGGTACGTAAGAAGTGCCCATCAAGCCAATCCAACTTGTGGGAGGTGCTTCAGGAAGCATGGGGTGAAATCTCTTCAGATTACCTCAACAAATAGACAACTAGAACGCCAAAGGTCTACAATGCTGTAATTGCTGCAAATGGAGGATTCTTTGACGAAAGGAAAATTTCAATAAAAAAAATCTGTATTTATAAACCTTGTAAATGTCTTGACTATATTTCCTATTCAGTTTGCAACTCATTTCATGTATGTTTTCATAGAAAACAAGAATTTCTATTTGATCCCAACGTTTTGAACGGCAGTGTACTACATCTGTCACAATGAACGAACCAGCGACTTACAAAGAGATTTGGCACCGGACACTCCTTCCCAGCTAACTTGAAGGCAAAGTAGGAGACTTGATAGATATCTGGTCTCTTCTCATGGTCAGGCTCAAGCATATATCCTGGAGAAAACATGGGAGAAGAGGGGACATAACGTTTACTATAGCCTGGAGAAGAGGGGACATATAGTTTACTTATTAGCCTGGAAAAGAGGGGACATATAGTTTTACTATAGCCTGGAGAAGAGAGACATATAGTTTACTATAGCCTGGAGAAGAGGGGACATATAGTTTACTATAGCCTGGAGAAGAGGGACTATAGTTTACTATAGCGTGAGAAGAGGAGACATATAGTTTACTATATTCCTCTCTGTG
>NW_019942962.1:62641-70672 GCF_002910315.2 Salvelinus sp. IW2-2015
GAGGAGACATATAGTTTACTATGCCTGGAAAAGAGGGGACGTTGTATCTATCACAAAAAACCAGAGAAGGCCCTGCACATTGGTTTACAGAGTTGAATTGTAACGTGTTGAAATAGGATCTATCTCTACTATGATGCAATATCTCCACACGTAGCAACACATTTCACCAACAATGTGGAGCTATTGGCTAATATTTCTACTAAAGGCTTTACAGTGGGTGATTGTAAAGAATGAAACTATAGTTGACTGGGCCAATGAAAATCGGGACGTTACATGTTACCACATTCAAATAAACAAATCACGTGACAATGGTCAATGTGGTTTAAATTAATTATTATACTGATTTGCAGCTTTGTGGTTCGTGTTGGTGCTGAGGTAACTAAGGTACTACTGATTAAGCAATGCAACTTGGAGGAGGAATTTTGGAATTTGTCAGAACGATAAGTTTCCGTTCACATATGGCGACTTGACTCTTCTCCGAACGGGAGCGAGAAGAAACACAGCTTGTTACAACAAGCAACCAAGAGCCTGAAACACAGAACACAGCTGTACACAAGCAACCAAGAGCCTGAAACACAGAAACACAGGCTTGTACAACAACAACCCAAGAGCCTGAAACACAGAAACAGAGAAACACAGTGGTACACAACCAACCCAAGAGCCTGAAACACAGAAAAAACAGAGGAACACAGCTGGTACAACAAACAACCAAGAGCCTGAAACACGAAACAAGAAGACACAGCTGGTACAACAAACCAACCAAGAGGCCTGAAACACAGAAAACACAGCTTGCTACAACAACCAACCAAGAGCCTGAAACACAGAAACACAGCTGGTTACAAACAACCAACCAAGAGCCTGAAAAACACAGAAAGACACAGCTTAGTTACAAACAACCCAACCAAGGAGCCTGAAAACACTGAAACCACAGCGCTTGTACAACAAGTAACCAAGAGTTAAGGTGACCATTTTTTGACAAACTAAGACATCTTAAAAAACAGTATTAATTTCTTAATCTTCTCCTTGTCGCTTGAAGTTGCTAACATGGAATAGGAGTGATATACGGTGAAGTCAAAATGCTCTAAAGGCAGAGCTAAGCAAAGGCAGGAGGCATAACGGCCTGGACCAAAACACAACACACTAAGTTCTTCTGTGCCGACTGGCTAGTCCACACCACAAAATCTACGAGTACGTACTCCCACCCCGAGGTTTCCGTAGGACACACCCCACCCCCAGGTTTCCGTACACACACCCACCCCGAGGTTTCCGTAGACACACCCACCCCCAGGTTTCCGTAGACAAACACCCACCCCAGGTTTCCGTAGACACACCCACCCCCGGTTTCCGTAGAACACACCCACCCAGGTTTCCGTTAGACACACCACCCCCGGTTTCCGTTAGGACACACCCACCCCCAGGTTTTCCGTAGAACACCCCACCCCAGGTTCCTAAGACACACCCACCCCCAGGTTCCGTACACACACCCACCCCAGGGTTCCGTAGACACCCCACCCCAGTTTCCGTAGACACACCACCCCAAGGTTTCCGTTAGACACCCCCCCCAGGTTTCCGGAGGACACCCCCAGGTTCCGTACACACCCCCACAGCTCTAAACTCACCCAGTATATCAGCCTTGGGGTAATGGCTTTCCCTGCGTTACACGTTTGACCACTTCTGGAGCTCGATATGGACAGGTCGTGTACCTACACACAGGAAGTAGGTCAGGGTAAAAAGGTTATTATGCAGTTTATGGTATGTTAGAGTGGTAAAACCTCTACTGCCTGAGAGCATGGCCCCTACGTAGTGCACTACTGCTGAGAGCATGCACCTCTACGTAGTGCACTACTGCTGAGAAGGAGTGGCACCCTACGTTAGTGCACTAACTGCTAGAAGGATTGGCACCCTACGTAGTGCACTACTGCTGAGAAGGATGGCACCCTACGTAGTGCACTACTTGCTGATGAAAGGATGGCACCCTACGTAGTGCACTACTGCTGAGAAGGATGGCACCCTAGTAGTGCTACTACTGCCTGAAAGGATGGCACCCACGTTAGTGCACTACTGCTTGAGAGGATGGCACCTACGTAGTGCACTACTTGCTGAGAAGGATGGCACCCACGTAGTGCACTACTTGCGGAGAAGGATGGCACCCTTACGTAGTGCACTACTGCTGAGAAAGGATGGCACCCTACGTAGTACTACTCCTGAGAAGGATGCACCCTCGAGTGCATACTGCTGAGAAGGATGGCACCCTACGTAGTTGCATACTGCTGAGAAGCATGGCACCCTACGAGGTGCACTACTGCTAGTACAACTGAAGCAATAAGCACGAGGGGGTGTGGTTATATGGCCAATATTTACACGGCTAAGGGCTGTTCTTAGACACGACGCAACGCAGAGTGCCTGGATACAGCCCTTAGCAGTGGTATATTGTTCAACAATCACAAACCGAGGTGCCTTATGCTTTATAAACGCGTACCAATGTTATTAAGCAGTAAAAATACATGTTTTGTCATACCCGTGGGACACGGTCTGATATACCACGGTGTTCAGCAATCAGCATTCGGCGCTCGACCCACCAAGTTTATAAAAAGCCAAAAGATTAACTTGTTGGTCCACCAGTTCACTGTGCAGAAGTTATGATAAAATCTACCAAAGCCACTCAGGATTTCTTATACCAACAAAAATATCTTGTTGCCACTAAAAATTACACAACAAAATGAATGAGCATGTTTTGTAATGTTTTTCTAAACAAAATGTATTACTAGGCAGAAGTAAATGTGGTATATTGTTTTAATTACATTTTTCAGACTGAATATATAAATTTTTTTAATTAATTTTTAAGAAATCACACATTGTCACCTGCCCCCTTTAAGGGCGGAGGTTACCGTGTAACATGTGCCTGTGAGAGTCTGACACAGCAGCAGTGTCCTCGTTCTCTTCACTAGCGGTTTGGAAAGCTCAAAACATTGACAAAATCACCTGGCTTGTGAACAAAACAACGTAAATAGACCAAGAACACGGGACAAAGCCTCACTTCAGTCCACTTCTTTTCCAGTAACCTAGACGACGTGTACGCCTGTGCCACAGCGCTGCTAAAAACTCAGCCCTTCACTCCAGCCCTGCACTCCAGCCCTGCACTCCCAAGCCCTGCACTCCCGCCCTGCCACTCCCAGCCCCTGCACTCCCAGCCCTGCACTCTCCAGCCCTGCACTCCCAGCCCCCCCAACCAGGGCAGGAAGTGTTCTTAATGTTTTGTACACTTCCTAACTGGAAACTAAAGCAAATGAGGGCGATCCGTGGGACACGTTCACATGAACGTGAAATGGGGTGCGTTCTAAGCTACGCAGGCACATGTAAGACAATCACCTGGGTTCACTCACCCTCCCCCCCCCCCCCGCACCACTCACGTCACCTCACTCCCCCCCCCCCGCACACTCACGTCCCCTCACCCCCCCCACACTCACGTCACACCCCCCCCTACTCCAGGCTGAGCACTTGCCTATGAATTTCGTCCAATGCGCACAGCGGTCATCTCCGTCTTTAAATGTGAAGGCAGCACTTTGAGAGAAAGACAGCAGGCTCCAAAATCCACGAGCAGAACATAACTCACCATATCACTTATGAGGATTTCTCATACCTGGAAGGAGCAGAGATAAGACAGTGGAGACAGGGCGGCGCGACGAGGTCAGTGAGAGAGTGAGTACAGAGAGGAAGAGGAGACGAGAGGAAGTGGAGAGGGGAGTAAGATGAGAAGCGAGGAGGGAGAGCAAGAGAGAATAAAAGAGTGAGTTTGTCAGCAGACACTGAAGTGTGGCTAGTTAGACCCTGCATCATGAAGAATAAGTAGAACATATGGTCTCGTGGTAAAGTTAGCTGCATGGATTCCCCAAAGAGGCTGCCAGTGTAAGAAGTGCGCGGTGTCTCAATCCCATGCTCGTAGTCTGCGGCAGTTCCAGTTGTGTGCCTTCTTCCATATCATACGGGGCGTGTAACCACGTCAATAAGAGAGAGAGAAGCGTTTAAGTGAGCTCTGTCCATGATTATCCATTACATGAGGGGTTAGGCGGGGCAAACAGAAAAGGGGTTAGGCTAGGCCATAGGCATATAGGGTAGAGCCAAGGGAACCCAGAAGTGGTCTAGGCCTAGGCCTAGGGCCATATGAGGGGTGAGCCAAGGGGAAACCCAGAAAGGGTTAGGCTAGGGCCTTAGGGCCGATTTATGAGGGGTATTGCTCGTTGGCAAACAGAATGTGTAGGCCTTGTCGTACGAGAGTTGTCTCGATCCACCTAGTGCTCAGCGGATCGGGCTAGCCGCTTAAGAAGGCGAACAAGGAAAGGTTGTGAACCGGTCGAGGTAAGATGAAATCAGGAGCATTAAGATGGCTAAGCTAGGATGGGATAATGCGAGGGTGTTCCTCTATTGTGGCCAGTCTGTCACACAGGCCGAGTGAATAAAGCTCGTTCTCTTATTGCGCTCAGCTTCTGCCTGCCGCCACGGTGGACAGAGATCTGGCTCAATAGAGAAGAGCATTATTCCACCGCCGTGACATTGGAACACCAGACCTTGCTGGCCAATAGAGAACGAACTTATTCACCAGCCGGTGGACAGATGCCAATAGAGAAACGAGCTTATATCACCGGCCTGTGGACAGTATATTGGCAGTAGAGGAACGGCGTATTCAGATCCGCCGTGGACAGGGCCTTTTGATGTTGACACTTTATTTTCTCTCACAGCAGAGATAGCCCAAGACTGAAGGAGCGTCTGAAATGGTCTGGGGTACCGCTCACCAACAAGAGTATTCACAAAATGGACAAACACCAAAATGAGACTCTGCAGTAAATCATGGCAAAATCATCCTCAAGGTACAATTTACACACCCAAATGACATGCAGAGCAGATATTTAGGCGGATACCGCTAAATTATCAAAATCCAGGTAAAGAGACATAATTCTACAACACCAAAGAAGTGATCCATAACCGTTCCGCATAAAAAAGCGTTATCACCACAGAGAGATGACCTGGACGGAAGAGTCCTCCTTAAGAAGCTGTTCTAGGGCTCTGTTCACAAAACACAAACCAACCCCACAGAGCCCCAGAGACACACACACAATTAACCCAACCAAATTCATGAGCAAACAAAAGAAATTACCGTGACACATTGAAAGAATTTACAATAAACAGCAAACTAGATGCTACTTTGGGCCCTAGAACAGAGAGTACCAGCAGTGGCAGAATACCCTTGACCACTGTGACTACCCAAACTCAAGGAAGTCGTAACTATGACAGATTCAAGTGAGCATTAAGGCCCTTGCATATGAGAAGGCAGACGGGCCAGACCTGCTTCAAGAGAGACAGGGGCTTTTATTTTTTTGGTGGCTGCCCCCCCCACCACTGCCCACAAAATTGAGGTGATAAACTGAGTCCTACCTCGCTGCACAATGTATACAATTGTACACATATTTCCATCAGATTACACAGATCCACGAAAGATTATTATTATTTATTTTTGTGTGATAAACTCAGCATATACACAGTGAAGCAGAGAGCTCGAAAAAGTGACGCACGAGTCTAGGCTTGAGGGCTCCATCAAGTCAGTGCGAGGTAGTGTTGAACCAGTAATTAATGCCAACAGAAGAGAAGAGGAGTAGAGGCTATTAGTGGAAAGGAGCACGTAAAATGAACGTCCCGAGTATCAAAGAGGATGAAAAACACCAAAGGGTTACTATTTAAGTGTCTTATTAGTTTTGCCTAGCTGGGCTTGATAGAGTAGTGTTGTGGTTGTCGTCAGTGACTCTAATACGGCGTGCTGTTATAGAATGGGAGAGGTGACAGGACGACGTAGGACGACGAACTAGAGAGGGAGACGGATAACCAGACAAGAGACAGACACGAGAAGACGAGAGGAACGGATCACTATGAGGACAGATCAGAGAGAAGTGACGAGAGTAATAGAGGACGAGAGTAGAACCAGAGAGAGACAGCGGAGAAGAAGAAAGGAGATCAAGATAAGGAATTGTGAGAGGTAGAAGAGAGAAGAACAAGAGTGTAGAGGTAGAGATGAGGAAGAAAGAAAGGGACATAAGAGACCATGAGAGAGACAGACAGAGAGACAGAGAGAAAGAGACAGAGAGAGATACAGCTCAGAGTAGATGACAGGACAAGGCATTTTGCAGTGTCCCTCTGGGATTCCATAACCCAACAGTCTGGTGTCAGTCCACAGTGCAGCCGAGAATAGCAAGACGGAGGAGGAGGAGATTAGGAGGAGGAAATCACAGACTCCAGGGTGACAACAGGACAGTAGGAAAGGGGAGGAGGAAGGACAGGAGGAAAGGGGTGTAGAAGGACAGGAGGAAGAGGGATGACAGTAGGAAAGGGGTGACGGATGAGGGGAGGAGGAAGAGGGAAGACAGTAGGAAAGGGGTGAAGGAGGAAGGACAGTAGGAAAGAGGTGACGGATGAGGACAGGAGGAAGAGATGGGTAATTCCCTTACCTTCAGGTCCCTGTGTATGACAGGGGTTCTACACTGATGTAGCCTGGCCACAGCCTCACAGGTATCAGTGAAGATGGTCAACACCTCCGGCTCTGTAAACCCAATATGGAGACGCTGATTCATCTGCTTCACTACCTGACCAGCTGGGGAGGGGGGAGGGAGAGAGGAGGGCGAGCGAATGGGAGAGAGGAGCGTGAGGGAGGAAATGAGGAGAGAGGGAATGAGGAGGGAGAGAGGAGCGGGAGGAAGGGAGGAGGGAGAGAGGAAGGGAGAGCAAGCGAATGGGAGAGAGGAGTGAGAGGGAGGAGGGCCAGCGAATGGGAGAGAGGGTGAGGGACAGAGAGYGATTGTGTTTAAGTTKATTCTACTTTATTGGGTCAATATAAAAATCACAGGTCTGTTTGTTCAAATCTGCACAGCCTATTATGCACAATAAAACAATAATGACCGGTCCATTGTATTAAAATCACAGGGGGAACCTATAACACCTACCTTTACAGTACTCCATGAGAATGAGCACCTCCCAGACACTGTCCCCTACTGAGTTGATGGTAGAGTCCAGGTAGTTCACTATGTTCCTGTGACCAGACAGCTCCTTCTGCAGAGAGGAAGAACACAGACAGGATGGACATTCATGAGAGGTCTATGGTCCTTCTAGGAGCCAAGAGCTTAAGTTAATTACCATAAAACATCAATTAAAAAACGTATCAAAATAGTCAACGGTCCCTTTTAATAGACGGGCAACGGCACACATTTCAGTAAATAAACGCCTGTTTAAAATAAACACCGGGTCTAAAAGGAATTGTTTATGAGGTTATCATGAATTTGACATTATTTACAAGAGTTAATGTTTGATTTGTTTACAGTAAATAATTAGTAATGACTTGAAAAAAATGAATGTCAATCTGTTAATCGCCAGTAAGAAACTGCGAGCTAACTGGCAGCTAGGCAGCCGAGAACCGCTAGCTAAACTGGCAGCTAGACAGCCGAGCACCGGCTAGCTAACTGGCAGCTAGACAGTCCGAAGCACCGCTAGCTAACTGGCAGCTAGACAGCCGAGCACCGCTAGCTAACTGCAGCTCAGACAAGCCGTAAGGCCGATCTGACTAGCTTAGAGCAGGCTTATGCAGCTAGACAGCACGAGACCGCCCTGTAGCTGAACTGGCAGCTTAGACACCGAGCAACCGCGCTAGCATAAGCAGCTGGACCGACCGCTAGCTAATGGCTACAGCGAAGCACCGCTCGCTAACTTGGCAGCTAGAACAGCCGAGCACCGCTAGCTAGACTGGCGAGCTAGACAGCGAGCACCGCTAGCTAATGGCACTAGACAGCCGAGCACGCTAAGCTAATGGCAGCTAGACAGCGAGCCCTCTAGCTACTGGCAGCCTAGACAGCCGAGGCACGCTAGCTAACTGGCAGTAGAAGCGAAGCAACCGCTAGCTACTGGCAGTAGGACAGCCGAGCACCGCTAGGCTAACTGGCAGCTAGACAGCCGGACGCTAGCTAACTGGCAGCTAAAAAGCGAGAACCGCTAGCA
>NW_019942962.1:71600-102238 GCF_002910315.2 Salvelinus sp. IW2-2015
ATCTGAACACACAGAGAGCACTATGCCCCCATATAAACCAGACTCAAGACATCTAGAACACACACAGAGAGCACTATGCCCACCATATAACCAGACTCAAGACATCTAGAACCACACAGGAGCACTATGCCCACCATATAAACCAGACTCAGAGACATCTAGAACACACACAGAGACACTATGCCACCATATAAAACCAGACTCAAGACATCTAGAACACACACAGGAGAGCACTATGACCCACCATATAAACCAGACTCAAGACATCTAGACACACACAGAGAGCACTATGCCACCAATAAACCAGACTCAAGACATCTAGAAACACACAGAGGAGCACTATGCCACCATATAACCAGACCAAGACAGAAACAGCACACAGAGAGCACTATGCCCACATATAAACCAGCACTCAAGACATCTAGAACACACACAGAGGCACTATGGCCCACCATATAAACCAGACTCAGACATCTAGAAACACACACAGAGAGCACTATGCCCACCATATAAACCAGACTCAACAGAACACAACAGAGAGCACTATGCCCACCATATAAAACCAGACTCAGACAGAAACACACACAGAGAGCACTATGCCCACATATAAACCAGACTCAAGACATCTAGAACACACACAGAGAGCACTAGCCCACCATATAAACCAGACTCAGACAAGACGCACACAGAGAGCACTATGCCCACCATATAAACCAGACTCAAGACATCTAGAACACACACAGAGAGCACTATGCCCACCATATAAAACCAGACTCAAGACAGAACACACACAGAGAGCACTATGCCCACCATATAAACCAGACTCAAGACATCTAGACACACACAGAGCACTATGCCCACCTATATAAACCAGACTCAGAGAGCACTATGCCCACCATATAAACCCAGACTCAGAGGCACTATGCCCCACATATAAACCAGACTCAGAGAGCACTATGCCCACCATATAAACCAGACTCAAGACATCTAGAACACACACAGAGAGCACTATGCCCACCATATAACCAGACTCAGACAGAACACACACCAGAGAGCCCTATGCCACCATATAAACCAGACTCAAGACAGAACACACACAGAGAGCACTATGCCCACCATATAAACCAGACTCAGACATCTAGAAACACACCAGAGAGCACTATGCCCACCATTAAACCAGACTCAAGACATCTAGAAACACACAGAGAGGCACTATGCCCACCATATAAACCAGACTCAAGACATCTAGAACACACACAGAGAGCACTATGCCCACCATATAAACCAGACTAGACAATCTAGACACACACACAGAGAGCACTAATGCCCACCATATAAACCAGACTCAAGACATCTAGAACAACACAGAGAGCACTATGCCCACCATATAAACCAGACTCAAGACATCTAGAACACACAAGAGAGCACTATGGCCCACCATATAAACCAGACTCAAGACATCTAGAACACACACAGAGAGCACTATGCCCACATATAAACCAGACTCAAGACATCTAGAACACACACAGGAGGCACTATGCCCACCATATAAACCAGACTCAAGACATCTAGAACACACACAGAGAGCACTATGCCACCATTAACCAGACTCAAGACCTAGAACACACACGGAGCCTATGCCCACCATATAAACCAGACTCAAGACATCTAGAACACACACAGAGAGCACTATGCCCACCATATAAACCAAGACTCAAGACATCTAGAACACACACAGAAGAGCACTATGCCCACCATATAAACCAGACCAGACAGAACACACCAGAGAGCATTGCCCACCATATAAACCAGACTCAAGACAGAACACACACAGAGAGCACTATGCCCACCATATAAACCAGACTCAGACATCTAGAACACACACAGAGAGCACTATGCCCACCATATAAACCAGACTCAAGACAGACGCACCAGAGAGCACTATGCCCACCATATAAACCAGACTCAAGACATCTAGAAACACACACAGAGAGCACTATGCCCACCATATAAACCAGACTCAAGACAACGCACACAGAGAGCACTATGCCCACCATATAACCAGATCAAGACATCTGAACACACAGAGCACTATGCCCACATATACGACTCAGAGAGCACTATGCCACCAATAAACCAGACTCAGAGAGCACTTATGCCCACCATATAAACCAGACTCAGAGAGCACTATGCCCACCATATAAACCAGACTCAGACAGAACACACACAGAGAGCACTATGCCCACCATATAAACCAGACTCAAGACAGAACACACACAGAGAGCACTATGCCCACCATATAAACCAGACTCAAACATCTAGAACACACCACAGAGAGCCACTATGCCCACCATATAACACAGACTCAAGACATCTAGAACACACAAGAGAGCACTATGCCCACCATATAAACCAGACTCAAGACATCTAGAACACACACAGAGAGCACTATGCCCACCATATAAACCAACTCAAGACATCTAAGAACACACACAGAGAGCACTATGCCCACCATATAAAAACCAGACTCAAGACAGAACACCACAGAAGAGCACTATGCCCACCATATAAACCAGACTCAAGACAGAACACACACAGAGAGCACTATGCCCACCATATAAACAGACTCAAGACAGAAACACACACAGAGAGCACTTGCCCACCATATAAACCAGACTCAGAGACATCTAGAACACACACAGAGAGCACTATGCCCACCATATAAACCAGACTCAAGACATCTAGAACACACACAGAGAGCACTATGCCCACCATATAAACCAGACTCAAGAATCTAGAACACACACGAGAGCACTATGCCCACCATATAAACCAGACTCAAGACATCTAGAACACACACAGAGAGCACTATGCCACCATATAAACAGACTCAAGACATCTAGAACACACACAGAGAGCACTATGCCCACCATATAAACCAGACTCAAGACATCTAGAAACACAACAGAGAGCACTATGCCCACCAATAAACCAGACTCAAGACATCTAGAACACACACAGAAGAGCACTATGCCCACCATATAAACCAGACTCAAGCATCTAGACACACACAGAGAGCACTATGCCCACCATATAAACCAGACTCAAGACATCTAGAACACAACAGAGAGCACTATGCCCACCATATAAACCAGACTCAGAGAGCACTATGCCCACCATATAAACCAGACTCAGAGAGCACTATGCCCACCATATAAACCAGACTCAGAGAGCACTATGCCACCATATAAACCAGACTCAGAGAGCACTATGCCCACCATATAAACCAGACTCGAGAGCACTATGCCCACCATATAAACCAGACTCAGAGAGCACTATGCCCACCATATAAACCAGACTCAGGAGCACTATGCCCACCATATAAACCAGACTCAGAGAGCACTAGCCCACCATATAAACAGACTCAGAGAGCACTATGCCCACCATATAAAACCACTCAGAGAGCCAGCCCACTTAACACTCAGAGAGCACTATGCCACCATATAAACCAACTCAGAGAGCACTATGCCCCACCATAAAACCAGACTCAGAGAGCACTATGCCACATGATAAACCAGACTCAGAGAGCACTATGCCCACCATATAAACCAGACTCAGAGAGCACTATGCCCACCATATAAACCAGACTCAGAGAGCACTATGCCCACCATATAAACCAGACTCAGAGAGCACCAAAACCGACATGCCCACCATATTAAACCAGACTCAGAGAGCACTATCGCCACCATAAAACCAGACCAGAGAGCACTATGCCCACCATATAAACCAGACATCAGAGAGCACTATGCCCACCATATTAAACCAGACTCAGAGACACTATGCCCACCATATAAACCAGACTCAGAGAGCACTATGCCCACCATATAAACCAGACTCAGAGAGCACTATGCCCACCATAAACCAACTCAGAGAGCACTATGCCCACCATATAAACCAGAACTCAGAGAGCACTATGCCACCATATAAACCAGACTCAGAGAGCACTATGCCCACCATATAAACCAGACTGCACGAGGCACTATGCCCACCATATAAACCAGACTCAGAGAGCACTATGCCCACCATATAAACCAGACTCAGAGAGCACTATGCCCACCATATAAACCCGACTCAGAGAGCACTATGCCCACCAATAAAACCAGACTCAGAGAGCACTATGCCCACCATATAAACCAGACTCAGAGAGCACTATGCCCACATATAAACCAGACTCAGAGAGCACTATGCCCACCATATAAACCAGACTCAGAGAGCACTATGCCCACCATATAAACCAGACTCAGAGAGCACTATGCCCACCATATAAACCAGACTCAGAGAGCACTATGCCACCATATAAACCAGACTCAGAGAGCACTATGCCCACCATTATAAACCAGACTCAGAGAGCACTATGCCCACCATATAAACCCAGACTCAGAGGCACTATGCCCACCATATAAACCAGACTCAGAGAGCACTATGCCCACCATATAAACCAGACTTCAGAGAGCACTATGCCCACCATATAAACCAGACTCAGAGAGGCACTATGCCCACCAATAAACCAGACTCAGAGAGCACTATGCCCACCATATAAACCAGACTCAGAGAGCACTATGCCCACCATATAAACCAGACTCAGAGAGCAACTATGCCCACCATATAAACCAGACTCAGAGAGCACTATGCCCACCATATTAACCAGACTCAGAGAGCACTATGCCCACCATATAACCAGACTCAGAGAGCACTATGCCCCACATATTAACCAGACTCAGAGAGCACTATGCCCACCATATAAACCAGACTCAGAGAGCACTATGCCCACCATAAAACCAGACTCAGAGAGCACTATGCCCACCATATAAACCAGACTCAGAGAGCACTATGCCCACCATATAACCAGACTCAGAGCACTATGATCGAGCAACCATGCACCATATAACCAGACTCAAGACAGAACACACACAGAGAGCACTATGCCCACCATATAAACAGACTCAAGACAGAACACACACAGAGAGCACTATGCCCACCATATAAACCAGACTCAAGACATCTAGAACAACACACAGAGAGCACTATGCCCACCATATAAACCAGACTCAAACAGACACACACAGAGAGCACATAGCCCACCATATAAACCAGACTCAAGACAGAACACACACAGAGAGCACTATGCCCACCATATAAACAGACTCAGACAGAACACACACAGAGAGCACTATGCCCACCATATAAACCAGACTCAAGACAGAACACACACAGAGAGCACTATGCCCACCATATAAACCAGACTCAAGACAGAACACACACAGAGAGCACTATGCCACCATATTAAACCGACTCAGACAGACACACACACGAGAGCACTATGCCCACCATATAAACCGACTCAGGACATCTAGAACACACACAGAGAGCACTATGCCCACCATATAAACCAGACTCAAAGCAACTTGCCACCATATAAACCAGACTCAGGACATCTAGAACACACACAGAGAGCACTATGCCCACCATATAAACCAGACTCAAGACATCTAGAACACACACAGAGAGCACTATGCCCCATATAAACCAGACTCAAGACAGAAACACACACAGAGAGCACTATGCCCACCATATAAACCAGACTACAAGACATCTAGAACACACACAGAGAGCACTATGCCCACCATATAAACCAGACTCAAGACAGAACACACACAGAGAGCACTATGCCACCATATAAACCAGACTCAAGACAGAACACACACAGAGAGCACTATGCCACCATAATAGTGATACATTTCTCTCTTGTAGATGTTGAGGTCGGGAACGTTGTTGACGTACATCCTCTTGAGAGCGCAGTGCATGCCACTGTGTGTCCGGGCCAGAAACACCACAGAAAACCCACCTGGAGAGGGGAGGGGAGGGGAGGGGAGGGGAGGAGAGTGGTTAGCACCTCACACACACGATAACACTGCCTTCAGATAGCATTCAGACCCCTTCGACTTGTTCCACACTTTTGTTCTGTTACAGCCAAATTGATTAAATATTTAAATTACGTAAATTATATATTTCGGTATTTCAATGTCAAAAAATTTGCTAAATTTTCAACAAATAAAAAAATATGTTGCCACTTTATTAACGGATATTGTGTGTAGGTGAGAAAATATATTTTAAAAAATTATATAAAATATATATTTTGAATTCAAGCTTCAACACAACATAAATCAAGGGGTGTGAATACATGGAAAACACTGCATTTGGGATTTTGTTATAGYTTATTGTCCTGCTGAACGGTGAATTTGTCTCCTAGTGTGTTGGAAAGCAGACCGAACCAGATTTTCTAGGATCGCCTGTGCTTCGACACTATTCCGCTTCTTTTTATCGTGAAATACTCCCTAAGTCCTTGCCGACGACAAGCATACCCATAACATGATGCAGRCACCACCATGCTTGAAAATATGAAGTGGAACTCATTGATGTGTTGTATTTGCTTTGTATTCAATAAACCTTTGTGCCATACATGTTTGGCAGTTGTACTAGTACCTTATTCACAACAGGATGCATGTTTAGGAATATTTGTATTCTGTACAGGCTTCCTTCTTTTCACCGTCATTTAGGTTAGTATTGAGGTGTGACTTATAGAACGTCGTTTGGGTCTTTGAGTGTCAAAAAACATACGTCAAATAACACTATTTGACGCATTAAATATTTAAATTTACATATTTTCAGTGTTGGGCATATCTATTTTTAGAGGTGGGTTATAACCTAGGCTAACCAATTCCTAATGGCACTAGCAGTTCGCATAAGAGCCTTAGCGGGAAAATAGATGAGACGGAATAATTCCAAAACTGCAGCTCGTTGTTGAAAGACATTGTTTTCCTATTTCAAACAGTCTGTTTTTGTATTTATCTAACGGTCGTTATTTGGCACGGAACGCAGCTTCTGTAGCCCYTCAGATYTGTTTTTAATAGGCATTTATTTCCATAGGCCTAACATTAGCTTGTGTGCTCACTCAGCACGTGTGTGTGTGTGTGTGTGTGTGTGTGTGTGTGTGTGTGTGTGTGTGTGTGTGTGTGTGTGTAGGGAGCGGTCAGAATGTAATTGAGTGAATGAGACACGGAAGGGAATTTATGGAGGAAAACGGCCTGTTTTATTTTTTTGTGTCGTGCAAATGCACAAACAGAAACAAATTTGAAAGCAAATTAACGCCAATTACATCGGACTTCAAGACAAAAAATGTCACTTGCCTGTTCGGCCACCAAATAGTTTACAGCATTTGGAGAAAAAAGTGATCTCTGGTTAAAGACTGACTTTGACATCCATTGGAGTACTCCATTATAGAGGTCTTCACAGATCCACCTGTGCCCGAATACCAGAGACCCGAAACCAGACCCGAGCAGCCCGGACCAGAATTCAAAATAATGTCACGGGTCGCGTCGGGATCACATAACGTATTTTAACGGACTCTTCCGAGAGGACCACCTGATATTATTATTTATAGGTGCTGCTCGTTGCTTTAAAAACAGAGAGTAGCGTGTTTAGCTTGTTGTTACCATCAGAGTCATCAAAATCTGTCGTTCTGCCCCAAAATCTGTCCGTCTGCCCCGCCTCGGGCGCTACGCTACAACGACCAAGAAGCCAACAGGAGACGTGCATTTCTGAACGGAGTCGTTTGTTACTGTGAAGGATGAGAAAGCACACGCAGCGTCAATTAGCCTAGTTCGTTTATCCCCCGGTTTGATGCAGTCAAGACAGGTACTATGTAATCATGTTGGATGATAAACCAACCTAGCTATAGCAGCTATTAGGCTACTACAGCACGAGTCAGCTTGGTTGGTTGCGGTCTCTCATCTCTCCCTGTCAGAGCATCACCGCTCTGCCTCGCGCTTCATCAGCTCTGGTTCATAAAGGAGCTTAAAAAAAATGGACTTTTCTGCTCGGATTTGGATCCGACCAGGTCTATACAGAACGGGTCTAGTTGTCCTCGGGTCTGTCCYGATGGGAAATCATTTTTTGGACCCATGAAGGCCTCTTCTCCATTCATTACTCATGACGATCTATATATAAACATTAGCCTAAACAGAGCCAACTATCTAGCTAGAGTCATTACCATCAGTGGTAGGAAACTGTTTGTGTTCGGATTGTACTGGAACTGCAATAAAAAAACTGTAGCGGCCTTGAACTTAAGTTGTGCCAAGTGAGTGAACTCAAACTAATGAGATATCAAGCAGGAAGGGAGACAGAGGAGGCAAGCAGCAAGAGAGACACGAGACTTTATAGAGAGAGAAAGGGCCCATCCCAGTCTCTCTCCCTAAAGAGCCTGGCCTCTCTGCCTGGCCTCTCTGCCTGCCTACTTGACAGAGACCATATGGTTCAGGATCTCACTAAATCAGTCTAAATCCTTTTGTACACACACACGGAAATGCAGTGGCTATAGAGTCCATTTATCTCCCAGAGTGCCTTAGGAGAGATGGTTTGTTAGGGGGCTTTTTGCCCTGCATACAGAGGAGGAGAGGGAGAAAGAGCAGGGCAAGGTAGGAAGACAAAAAGGAGCCTCTCCGTACAGGAGATTGGTGTTGTGGTCGGGACCAACAACATTTTCTCAACATTGACCAACAAAGCCACGAGCCCCCTCAGACAGACACGAGCTCCACACACAGACAAGGCGTCCACGAGCCCCCCTCACACACAGGCAGACACGAGCCCCCCTCACACACAGGCAGACACGAGCCCCCCTCACACAGACAAGGCCATACAGATATGAGCCCGAAATAGATAAAGGAGTCCACATGCTTCCCCATTCGGGAACAGTTTGTGCACATTGTTTTTTTGTGTTGAAATGTGCAAGTCAGTAAAACCTAAGTCAATGATTGGTCAACAGTAGGGATTCTTCAAAGAAGCGTTTGTTGTCATTCAACACGAATCGTTTTTCACGCACATTCTGTGACCATCCGGCATCCGCCTATTCTTACGGAACAGCCGCAAACAACGACCCTCCAGTCTCTGTCTAGAACTCCAYAGTAGAGGGATGTGTGGTTTTGGTAACTCGATATGGGGCGGCAGGGTAGCCTAGTGGTTAGAGCGTTGGACTACAAACAGGAAGGTTGCAAGATCAAATCCCCGAGCAGACAAAGTGTAAAAAGGGTTAGGGTTAAAAATAATAATGGTTTTAAATTAAATTGGGCATTCTGCTCCTGAACAAGGCAGTTAACCTACTGTTCCTAGGCCGTTATTAAAAATAAGAATTTGTTCTTAAACTGACTTGCCTAGTTATATACAAATATTCACCACCACTAAACCAACCATTAGTTTACTACTAGAAAGAGACCGGGAAGAGAATTGTTTTGTAATTTAGCTAAAAACACCTCTCAATCACCCATTAAAAGCTCCAGTCCGTGATTTTTTTTAGCTGGGGGAGAAAAAAAACWATGGTAGACAATGTAAAGCCTATATATTAATAATTTAAATGACTATTGAACAGATGAATTTCTCCATCCTGTGTGGCTAGATATTCACTCAGCATTGTGTTGACACTGCCACATCGACACAGGTCAAATCCCACTCACACCCAAGCGACAGGCTAAAGGGCGTTCTTAAAAAGGCAGAATTGATCTGGGAGAGACGATTGTCGTCGTTTTCCCCCAAAACTGTAGACCCTGAAAAAACACCTAAGGAGATGAGAAGAGGAAACTACTTTCGACTATATCTATCTATCTATCTATCTATCTATCTATCTATCTATCTATCTATAGGTCCTAGTCTGGTGACTAGAGGGGATATCATGGTCCCTGATGCTACAGCTTCTTTGCTTTTGGTAAATGTTTCGTTGGCTCTCAATAGCATATTTAACTATCAGTCTCCATGGAAATGTTCCATTACTTGTGCTAATTTTGTTAGCATTCTAGCATCAATGGGCTTCTTTTTTGGGCCCCCCTTGTGTACTAAACCGATAATACATTAAATCCCAGGATGAGAGAAGGACGGTATATGAACATCTGACCCCCCCCCATTACACACTACMACCCCCCCCCCCCCACAAACACTCTCTGATATGCCGTGCCATGTAACCAAGAGGAAAAATAAAAGTAATGTATCATTTTTCCACTGGGACCGCTTTGCAAGCCTTGATCTCATCCACCAGTCTCCCTCCTCTCCTCTCCTCTCCTCTAAAGAGACCATTATTCCATATTCATCCACCAGACAGAATCTTCTGTACAGACAGACACTGTAAACAAGTAATGATTCAGTTAGACATGAGAGGTCTTGAAGAAAACACATTTTCTTAAAGTCTGGATAAATGAATCCGGCAAAGAGTTTCGGTTAGCCGGTAATAGCCGGCTTTTGGCCCCCCCAAAAATATGAAGATAGATAAAACTGGCGCCGGCCAATTTTCCCGGGAGAAGAAAAATCCCATTGTGAAAATGATTTTTAAGCCTATTCATTGATTAAAATACCAGTCCGTGTAGAGTTCTCTGCTACTCTGTGCTTTTATAAGCRCAAGCAATGTAACAATTCAAAATGGTGTGTTTAAAAAAAAATTAAAAAAATAAAGTTTCGATAGCCACGTTTTAAAAAAGATTCTTCCAAAGTTACAACACGATGATGTTCGAGAAATACTACGCAGATATAGATGGTTGTGGGACCTAAAAAAAATTGAGCAGAGTCATCTTTTGGCGGGTAGTTGATAGATTCTGCACCAGGAGAGTAGATCAGCCCCCTTCACGGAACACTGAGCACACTMATCACGTTCTGGAACTTTCCAGGRGTTCTGGAATCCACGGAAGCCCTTRGATGAGGAACATTGTCTCGTTTGACAAGACAGGCAGGGTAATTATGAAGCCTCTACTGTATAAAACAGCTTTATCCTAGATTTTAAAATCGGTCTAATTAGCTAAATTTGTTACAAGGATGTCAAACATGAAACAGAGCCTAATCTCTGAACACAAGGTGGATTTGGAAAAAAGAGAGACTTAGCCTCTTGCTTGAAAAGCAACAGTCTAGGATTTGCTTTTATCAGCAAAAATGGACGCCGCCCACTTGTTTTGGTACACAGCTAAAACTACCAGCCTTCATTACAACCTCACCCTGCTCCTTCGCCAGCTGTGAACCTTTATGGAAAAACAAGCAGCAGCATCCATGCTTTTGAAAAAGGAAATTCAATTTGACCATAGGAGCCGATGCACGACAGACCTCTAGAACCAACGTCACGTCCACTATTTCCAAAGCTGAGAGGGGTGGAGCGACTGCAAACCCCATGCTACTAAAATAGAGCTATGCTGTAAAAGCAGGTTTGCCCATTTTTGCTAAATGGCTGTAATAAAACACTAGTCTAAACATGCATTTATTTCAGAGTCTCTCCCCCCCAAACCTTTCCTCAACCTCCACTCATTTGGTGTAATCCAATACAAGCACACTTGCATTCAATTGGTCAATTAATCATCAAGCCCTTGTGTAGTTAAAATCCGCAGCGCTGGTTCAAGAGTACATCAAATCAGTAAAGCTGGCCGGGGAGGGGGGACGTTTGGGAAACACAAACCCTCACCGATTCTCACTTTAGCCAACCCCCCCCCAATAAATAAATACAATTTATTTAAAAAAATATATATATATATATWTTTTTTTAAATCTGTACTATTATTCTAGCGTACAACTACCACTGGTGGTTTTAACCCTCCTCTTCCCTACGTGGTTAAAACAGGGGAGAGAGATCATAGGTCAGATATTTATAAGCCTAAAGAGAGGTGTGACGGTGGCTCTCTGCCAAAAGGCC
Organism: Salvelinus sp. IW2-2015; assembly: GCF_002910315.2. Taxonomy (NCBI): domain Eukaryota; kingdom Metazoa; phylum Chordata; class Actinopteri; order Salmoniformes; family Salmonidae; genus Salvelinus; species Salvelinus sp. IW2-2015. The sequence goes on from NW_019942962.1 coordinate 83,371, forward strand.
CTGTGTGGGACTCTGGAGTGGCACGGAGATTAAAACGGAAGGTTCCATGCAGAGAGAGAAAGGAGAAGAAGGGAGAGAATATCAGCAAAAACTAAAAATCATTCAATCCTCAGGACTTGTTTAAAAACTAAAAAACGTTCAAAGTGGCTCATACATAGTCCGTCATCCCTTCAACAACAACAACAAAAAACACCAGAGTGAAAGTACACGAAGCATCCATCTCACAAGATACTTTTACAAAACTACSACTGTCATATCTGTACAGCGTCTGTTCTTGTAGGACATGTTTGTTCTGTTAAAAGAACAGAGAGTTAACAAGGTGAACTTCTAAAAACCGCGAGGGGAGGAGGAGGGGGGGGGGGGTGTCACTGAGCTGGCAACTCTCACTGCCCTACAATACAGAGATGTGTAGAAGTAGATGCTCGTTGAAAATTAAGGTTATAGCTTCAGAAAGTATTCACACCCCTTCACTGATTCCATGTTGTTATAGACTGAATCAAAAATAGATTATAGTATATAAAAAAATCCATTTACACACAATAGTGGTGTGCAGAAGTATTCAGACCCCTTGACTTTTTCCACAGTTACATACAAGCTTTATTTTACAAAAGTATTAAATAGTTTCCCTCATTCAATCTACAACCATACATAACGACAAAGCAAAAACAGGTTTAAATTTTAGAAAATGTATTACAAATCCTCACATTTACATAAGTATTCAGACCATTTATTCAGTACTTTGGCAGTGATTACAGCCTCGAGTCTTCTTGGGAATACGCTACAAGCTTGGCCACACCTGTATTTGGGGAGTTCTCTCCATTCTTCTCTGCAGATCATCCTCAAGCTCTGTCAGGTTGGTGGGGAGTGTTGCTGCACAGCTATTTTCTGGTCTCTCCAGAGATGTTCGATCGGGTTCAAGTCCGGGCTCTGGCTGGGCCACTCTAGGACATTCAGAGACTTGTCCCGAAGCACTAATGCGTTGTCTTGGCTGTGTGTCTTAGAGTCGTTGTCCTGTTGGAAGGTGTTGGGAATTCTTTGCCCGTCTGAGGGTCCTGAGCAGGTTTTCATCAAGGATCTCTGTACTTTGCTCCACCATAGGGATGGTGCAAGGTTTCCTCCAGACGTGACACTTGGCATTCAGGCCAAAAAGAGTTCAATGTTGGTTTCAGACCAGAGAATCTTGATTCTCATGGTCTGAGAGTCCTTTCGGTGCCTTTTGGCAAACTCCAAGTGGGCTGACATGTGCCTTTTACTGAGGAGCGGTTTCCATCAGGCCACTACCATAAAGGCCTGATTGGTGGAGTGCTGCAGAGATGGGAGAACCTTCCAGAAGGACAACCATCTCCAGAGGAAGTCTGGAGCTCTGTCATAGCGACCATTGGGTTCTTGGTCAACTCCCTGACCAAGGCCCTTCTCCCCCGATTGCTCAGAATGGCTGGGCGGCCAGCTCTATGAAGAGTCTTGGTGGTTCCAAATGTTTTGGTACCCTTCCCCAGATCTGTGCTTCGACACAATCCTGTCTCGGAACTCTAGGGACAATTCCTTCGACTTCATGGCTTGGTTTTTGCTCTGACATGCACTGTCAACTGTGGGACCTTATKTAGGACAGGTGTGTTTTTCCAAATCAATTGAATTTACCACAGGTGGACTCCAATCAAGTTGTAGAAACATCTCAAAGATGAACAATGAAAACAGGATGTACCCGAGCTAAATTTCGAGTCCCATAGCAAAGTTTGAATACTTATGTAAAGAAGGCATCTGTTTATGTTTAAGAGATTTGCAAACATTACAACAACAAAAAATATTAATAAAGTTTTTGCTTTGTCATTATGGGTTATAGTGTGTAGATTGATAATTACTTTTTCCATTTAATCCATTTTAGAATAGGTCTGTAACGGAACAAAATGTGGGAAAAGTCAAAGGGTCGGAATACACTGTACATCATAATGACAAAAACATGTTTAGACATTTTAGCAAATGTATTGAAAACTAAATTTCCATAGGTGTYAATACTTGAGTCAATACATTGGTCGATGCACCTCTGGCAGCTGAAAGGCCTTCTGGGTAAGTCTCTTGAGCTCTCCACAACAGGAGTGTGCAACATTAACCCATTATTATGTTCAAAATTATTTGAGCTCMGTCAAATTGGTTGTTGATCATTACTAGAKAACCATTTAAGTAGATTTTCAAGTGTTGCCATAGATGTTAAAGTAGATTTAAGTCAAAACTGTAACTCGGCCACTCAGGAACATTCACTGTCTTCTTGGTAAGCAACTCCGGTGTAGATTTGGCCTTGTGTTTTAATTGATGAAAAATAATACATGATTTAATATATTATTTTTCAACAGCTCTGGTGAACATTACTGCAGTCAGCATGCCAATTACACACTCCCTCAAAACTGGAGACATCTGTGCCATTGTGTTGCACATTTGAGTGTCATTTTTGTCCCCAGCACAAGGTGCACCTGTGTAATGACCATGCTGTTTAAATCAGCTTCTTGATATGCCACACCTGTCAGGTGGATGGACTTTTCTTGGCAAAGGAGTAATGCTCACAAACAGGGATWTAAACAAATTTGTGCACAACATTTGAGAGAAACAAGCTTTCTGTGTATATATGGAACATTTCTGTGATCTTTTATTTCAGCTCATTAAACAACATGGGACCAACACTATATATGTTGCGTTCATACACGTGTTCAGTATATTTCATAGAACAGACATGCTTCTGTATTAGGCTGTGTCTTCTCCAAACCAGCCTGTTTCTATCTTCTGTAGAACATGTGGTGGGGGGGGGGGTAGAGCTGTGATCCTAACAGACTTTTTGGTTAAATACCTATTAGACTAGACTTTGCATGCAATGGCACAGGGCCCAGTACAGGATGTTAGAAAAGCAGAGACACAGTGACGTACTTCTCCTGACAGATGATTTACTGTTGACAAGCCTTTTAGAAGGGAAGAAAAAGGAGTGACAACATCCATCCTGAGGGAGGGAGGGAGGGAAGTAGCGAGGGAGGGAGGGAAGTAGCGAAGGAGGGAAGTAGCGAAGTAGCAAGGGAGGGAAGTAGGGAAGGATGGAGGGAAGTAGGGAAGGATGGAGAGTAGCGAGCGAGGGTGGGTGGAGAGTAGCGAGCGAGGGTGGGGTGGAGGTAGCGAGCGAGGGTGGTGAGAGTAGCGAGCGAGGGTGGGTGGAAGAGTAGCGAGCGAGGGTGGGTGGAGAGTGCGAGCGAGTGGGTGGGTGGAGAGTAGCGAGCGAGGGATGGGGTGGAGAGTAGCGAGCGGGGTGGGTGGAAGAGTAGCGAGCGAGGGTGGGTGGATGAGCAGCGAGCGGAGGGTGGGTGGGGAGTAGCGAGCGAGGGTGGGTGGGGAGTAGCGAGCGAGGGGAGTAGCGAGCGAGGGAAGTAGCGAGGGAGGGAAGTAGCGAGGGAGGATAAGGCAGACTACTCTGCTGTTTTCAACAGACTTGGCTTCCCTTAGATCAGCTTTCATTCAGAGTGGAAGATGGAGGCTACTGCAAGGCTCGTGCAGTAGTACTCAGTTCATTCTGTATACCGGAGGTGAAAATGGAGTAAAAAAACTAAACACTGACCTAACAAGGACAACACACTGAAATGAGCGGTTACACAAACAAGTGCAGGGGGGAAAGAAATCTGGATAACAATCAAACACGGCCTGAGCTGGATGTAATGGAAACATTTTAACAACCAATGGGCCGAAATTTAAACTGGTCTGAGCTGATGCACGGCGGAGAGAAAACGCCAGCCTCTTCCCTTTAGACTTGACTGACCTAATTTCCCCTCGCACTACAGCTCAATTCTGGTGTGTACGGCAACGTCTGTCTGGCGAATGTGAACGACAAGCACGAAGGTCTATGCAGTCAGCTTTCTTTAGTTAAAAAAAAATAATAATCATTCTCGGGGTCAGTTCATTAAGCACCCGGCGCCACACAGAACACTAACAGGGAGGGACTACCTGAATATTTTTGTTATGTTTTGCAAAACGTTGTGCTACAGCGTGCCCTAATGAATGTAACCCAGGTGTGCACGGCGAAGAGCACCACAGAAGCAGTAAGATGAGAAGCGTGTGCATGTGACTGTATCCAAGTCGATGTGAGCAGCCAGACTTAACCCTGGCCATATATGGTAGCATGTCTTGTTGTCCAGTCTAGAGTTCGACCGATTAAATCGGAATGGCCYATTAATTAGGGCCGATTTCGAGTTTTCATAACAAATCGGAAATCGGTATTTTTTAGGACATCGATTTGGCTGAGACACCTTTATTTAAATTAGGCAAGTCAGTTAAGAACACATTCTTATTTACAATGACGGTCTAGGAACAGTGGGTTAACTACCTCGTTCAGGGGGCAGAACGACAGATTTTTACCATGTCAGCTCGGGGGATCCAATCTTGCAACCTTACGGTTAACTAGTCCAGCGCTCTAACCACCTGCTTTACAGGGCCGTTGGTGCATATGGCACATTCACTGTGCTGTTTTCAACGAGTCAAATATAAACCTCAGCCTATTAGTTCATGTGCATGGAGTGAAAGAACCTGTTACCACGGAAAACCTCCCCCCCAAGAGGCTCTCTTTAAATAACATGTGTCGAGATCAATTGAGTGTTGCAAAAATAGGAGTAGGCTACTCATGCATGTCAATCAAGGTAAAAATCAGGGATTTTTCTGCCATTGTAATTCTCAGGCGGGGAGCCTAAACCCTGGCAGTAACCACAAACTTTGCAAAAATAATTCAGATTTAAGGGGAGTAGCTGAAGGATAACTAAATACATCTTGTTCTCATTTGCAGTTGATAACTTGTGTTACGGGTAGTCGCATGACATGGTCCCACCTCTGCAGGTAGGTCTGCAAAGGGTTGGAAACTTTCCGGTAAATTTGAATAATTTCCCATGGGAAGTTAAGCAAAATTCGAGGGCTTAAATTAATCAAAAAAAAGTTAACATATAACAGTGAACCTTTTTTGTGGGATACACATAAAGGCAATTCTAGATCATGTGGAAAATAATTTGTTAAACTATCCGTGATTCAATGGAATTYCAACCCTCTGCATGCACAGTGCATTCTTCCATCACATGTACAGCTGATTCTCAAGATCTTGCACACTAATGAGATGCTATTGAGCCCACACTACTACACTGTCTGAGCCAAGGACTACATGCTTTCTGGTAAGTTTTGATTACAATACTGGGTGGGGTGAATATATTTTATATGACATATACATCATTTTTGTTAACTAGTAAATAGTAGCCTACAGCAAAGTGTGTTTAAATCATTTCTAACCATTTCTGCTAGTAGTTTTTGCTACCATGTGAGTTTTAGCTTGCTTGAGCCTGCTAACTGAGGAGTGTTAATTCACCTGTTTCCATACATGTTTCATTTTAAAGCATTTATCTTACAAAGGACTTGTTTAATCTAACTGCTTAACTATTTATCTGTACATGGAGTTGTATTTGTTTTATTTTCTACTCATTTTTTTCTAATCTTTACAGGAAAATGCCACGGGCACTATCTGATGTGTAGAGACATTTCATTGCAGCTAATGTAGAAGGAAAAGCTGTGTACATTTTCAAATACTGTGCCAAATCACATGTAAAGAATGCAACAAAAAAATGCATTATCTGGCCAAGTGCATAAAGTTCKCTCAGCGCTCACAACAAGCAATCTCTGACAAAAGTCCCTCTATTCGAGGTGAAAATMATGAATCAGACACCTTATCGATTAGCAACAGCTCATGGTCCTCCTGGATTCAGAAGTTTATTTTGACTCAGGAATGTYGTCAGAGAAATGCTAATCAATGTCTTGCTCGAGCTGTGTATGCAACTGGTTCACCTCTGATGCTCACAGACAATGTGCGTTGGAAGAGATTTCTGAATGTTCTTCGCCCAGCATGCACCCCTCCAACCAGACATACTAATTTGCTGGATGCAGAGTTCAACAGAGTTCAAGTGAAGGTCAATCAAATCATAGAGAGCAGACTGGATTGCAATAATCTCTGATGGGTGGTCGAATGTTCGTGGGCAAGGAATAATTAACTACATCATCTCCACCCCTCAACCAGTATTTTACAAGAGCACAGACACAAGGGACAGCAGACACACTGGTCTCTACATTTCAGATGAACTGAAGGCAGTCGTCAATGACCTTGGACCACAGAAGGTATTTGCACTGGTGACAGACAATGCTGCGAACATGAAGGCTGCTTGGTCTAAAGTGGAGGAGTCCTACCCTCACATCACACCCATTGGCTGTGCTGCTCATGCATTGAATCTGCTCCTCAAGGACATCATGGCACTGAAAACAATGGATACACTCTACAAGAGAGCCAAGGAAATGGTTAGGTATGTGAAGGGTCATCAAGTTAAAGCAGCAATCTACCTCACCAAGCAAAGTGAGAAGAATAAGAGCACCACATTGAAGCTGCCCGGCAACACCCGTTGGGGTGGTGTTGTCATCATGTTTGACAGTCTCCTGGAGGGGAAGGAGTCTCTCCAAGAAATGGCCATATCACAGTCTGCCGAGATGGACTACGCCAAAAAGAGGATCCTCCTGGATGGTGTATTTTGGGAGAGAGTGGTAAGCAGCCTGAAACTCCTGAAACCTATAGCCAGTAGCCATTGCACTGATTGAGGGAGACAATGCCATCCTGTCTGATGTTCAGACTCTGCTTGCAGATGTAAGAGAGTTAAATCCGTACTGCCCTGCCACTTCACTGTTGCTCCAAGCAGAGGAAACTGTAGTTCTGAAATACATCAAAAAGCGTGAAAACTTCTGCTGAAGCCCATACATGCCGCAGCGTACATGTTGGACCCCAGTATGCTGGCAAGAGCATCCTGTCTGGTGCAGAGATCAACAAGGCCTATGGTTCATCACTACCGTGTCTCGCCACCTTGGCCTGGATGAGGGCAAAGGTTCTGGGCAGTCTCTGACGAAGTACCACTTCCAAGCAAGGGCTTTGGGATGGAGATGCAATATGGCAGTCGTGCAAAATATCTCATCAGCCACCTGGTGAATGGACTTTGTGGATCTGAGGCTCTTTTCCCCTGTTGCCTCCATCATCCTCCAAACCCACCAACATCAGCCACCTCAGGCACAACTGGTCTTGTTTTGGGAACACACACACCACACCAAAGCACGCAACAGGCTGACCAATACAAGGGTTGAAAAATTGGTGCCATTCCGGGCAAATTTGAGGCTTTTTGAGCTGACAACGAGCCATCCTCAAGAAGGTCGGAAGGTGACAGTGAAGATGAGGCTGATGTTCAAGAGGTGGACATTGAGGAGGTCCAGGGAAAGACATGGGAGCCTGAAGGAGACAACACAAGCTTTAGTTTCTAGACTATCATTTTACAGATGTATGTTGAAAACGTGTTTGGGAGATGCAATGGATCTTGGGGATCATTCAATATTCCTTTGTTGTTCAGTGAAATCAAACGTGAAGAGTCAACTCATTTAAGTTAAATTCTTAACATTAAAAAAATGTAAAAAAAATTTGGGGAAGGATTTAATAATTTGCCATGTCTACTTGATGGTCGGGTTAAAAGTTTGTTTCTGTCTCTATATGATATGGTAATTATCTATGCAACAAAAAAATCTACATTTAAATGCTATATTCATTTGCATATATTTCCATTAATTCCAACAGGAACTTCTGAATATTCCCCAAATGTGCAACCCTAGTTACAGCTTGTTTTCCCATTTTATATGTCAAGGTTTGGACATTTGGCCACACCGAATAGTGTCACTCGTTAGTCAGTATGTGTTTACACCTGTGCTGTCCCAGGTGTCTATTTAAGAGCGTCTGTCCCAGGCTGTTATTTAAGAGCGTCTGGTCCCGGTGTTATTTTAAGAGCGTCTGCCCCGTGTTATTTAGGCGTCTGGCCCCGGTGTGTATTTAAGAGCGTCTGGCCCAGGTGTTATTTAAGAGCGTCTGGCCCAGGTGGTTATTTAAGAGCGTCTGCCCAGGTGTTATTTAAGAGCGTCTGGCCAGGTGTTATTTAAGAGCGTCTTGGCGCCCGGTGTTATTTAAGAGCGACTGGCCAGGTGTTATTTAAAAGGCGACTGGCCCAGGTGATATTTAAAGCGACTGGCCAGGTGTTTATTTAAGAGCGACTGGCCCGGTGTTATTTAGAGCGATTGGCCAGTGTTTATTTAAAAGCGACCTGGCCAGGTGTTATTTAAGAGCGACTGGCCCGGTGTTATTTAAGAGCGATTGGCCCAAGGGTTTTTTAAAAGCGACTGGCCCAGGTGTTATTTAAGAGCGACTGGCCCAGGTGTTATTTAAGAGCGACTGGCCCCGGTGTTATTTAAGAGCGACTGGCCCCGGTGTTATTTAAGAGCGATTGGCCCAGGTGTTATTTAAAGCGACTGGCCCAGGTGTTATTGTTAAGAGGATGGCCCCGGTGTTTTTAGAGCGATTGGCCCAGGTGTTTATTTAAAAGCGACTGGCCCCGGTGGTTTATTTAAGAGCGACTGCCCCGGTGTTATTTAGAGGCGATTGGCCCAGGTGTTATTTAAAAGCGACTGGCCGGTGTTATTTAGAAGCGCTGGCCCCGGTGTTATTTAAGAGGCGATTGGCCAGGTGCTTATTTAAAGACGACTGGCCCAGGTGTTATTTAAGAGCGACTGGCCCGTGTTATTTGAAGAGCGATTGGCCCAGGTGTTATTTAAAAGCGACTGGCCCGTGTTTATTTAAAGCGCCTGGCCCCGGTGTTATTTAAAAGCGACTGGCCCGGTGTTTCTTTAAAAGTGACTGGCCCCGGTGTTATTAAGAGCGATTGCCCAGGTTTATTTAAAAGCGACTGGCCCAGGTGTTATTTAAGAGCGACTGGCCCAGGTGTTATTTAAGAGCGACTGGCCCGGTGTTATTTAAGAGCGACTGGCCGGTGTTATTTTAAGAGCGATTGGCCCAGGTGTTATTTAAAAGCGACTGGCCCAGGTGTTATTTAAGAGCGCCTGGCCCGGGTGTTATTAAAGCGATTGGCCCGGGTGTTATTTAAAAGCGACTGGCCCCGGTGTTATTTAAGCGCGACTGGCCCGGGTGTTATTTAGAAGCGACTGGCCGGTGTTACTTTAAGAGCGATTGGCCCGGTGTTATTTAAAAGCGACGTCCCAGGTGTTATTTAAAAGCTTCTGGCCCAGGTGTTATTTAAAAGCGACTGGCCCCGGTGATATTTAAAAGCGACTGGCCCAGGTGATTTTAAAAGCGACTGGCCCCGGTGTTATTTAAAAGCGACTGGCCCCGGTGATATTTAAAGCGACTGGCCCCGGTGCTTTTTAAAAGGTGACTGGCCCAGGTGTTATTTAAGAAGCGACTGGCCCAGGTGTTATTTAAAGCGACTGGCCAGTGTTATTTAAAAGCGACTGGCCCCGGTGTTATTTAAGAGCGACTGGCCCAGGTGTTATTTAGGACGAGCGCCTGTCCCGGTTGTTATTTAAGAGCGCTGGCCCCGGTGTTATTTAAAAAAGCGACTGCCCGGGTGTTATTTAAAAGTGCCTGTCCCAGGTGCTATTTAAAAGGCGACTGGCCGCCGGTTGTTATTTAAAAGCGACTGCCCAGGTGTTATTTAAAAGCGACTGGCCCAGGTGTTATTTAAAAAGCGACTGGCCCAGGTGTTTATTAAAAGCGACTGTCCCAGGTGTTATTTAAAAGCGACTGTCCCAGGTGTTTTTAAAAGCGACTGTCCCAGGTGCTATTTAAAAGCGACTGGCCCAGGTGCTATTTAAAAGCGACTGGCCCAGGTGTTATTTAAAAGCGACTGGCCCAGGTGTTATTTAAAAGCGACTGGGCCCGGTGTTATGTTAAAAGCGACTGGCCCGGGGTGTTTATTTAAAAGCGACTGGCCCGGGTGTTATTTAAAGCGACTGGCCCCGGTGTTATTTAAAAGCGACTGGCCAGGTGTTATTTAAAAGCGACTGGCCCAGTGTTATTTAAAAGGACTGGCCAGGTGTATTTAAAAGCGACTGGCCCAGGTGTTATTTAAAAGGCGACGTGGCCCGGGTGTTATTTAAAAAGCGACTGGCCCGGGTGTTATTTAAAAGCGACTGGCCCAGGTGTTATTTAAAAGCGCTGCCCGGTGTTATTTAAAAGCGACTGGCCAGGTGGTTATTTAAAAGCGACTGGCCCAGGTGTTATTTAAAAGCGACTGCCAGGTGTTATTTAAAACGCGACTGTCCCAGGTGTTAATTTAAAAAGCGACTGTCCCAGGTGATATTTAAAAGCGCATGTCCCCAGGTGTTATTTAAAAGCGACTGGCCAGGTGTTATTTAAAAGCGACTGGCCCAGGTTGTTATTTAAAAGCGACTGGCCCGGTGGCTCCCAGTTGTCTTGAGAGATGTGGAGATCTAACGCCGTAGGTTATTGAAACGCTCGTCTGTGTAGTTTGTTACTGCTGCGTTATAACAACTTCAATTAATCCAACAGCCCCGATCTCCCTTTTTATCTTCCAAAACACCCAAGTCCCATCCACCACTTGGCCAATGCCTACCCTAACACGACTGGATGGATAATGAGATGACTCAAATGGCACCCTATAGGGTCAATAGGGCTCTGGTCAAAAGTAGAGCACTACGTAGGGAATAGAGTGGCATTTGGGACGCAAGCAATGAGTTGAGTTTTGAAGCAAAATAATTTGGAACAAAGAGGCGATGAGAGACAAGCGATGCATGTACCGAGGATTCTTTACAGGGTGCTAGAGTAGGACAGAGGAGACACAATCCCACCCATTCATTACCATTTACAGAATGCTAGTATTCTGAAAGTATTCCACTCAATTCCCCCCCCCCCCAAGGTTGTTACAAGCCTGAAGACAATACCACACAAGGTCAAGTGCAATTATTTGTTTAGAAATGTTTACAAAATGTTAAAAGCTGAAATGTCTTGACTCAAGTATTCAACCTCTTTGTTATGGCAAGTCTGAATAGGTTCATGGACTGTGTGCCATAAGTGTTTAAATGTGATTTTTTAAAATGACTTCAGCATCTCTGTAAGGTCCCTCAGTCGAGCAGTGATCTTCAAAACACAGATCCAACCACAAAGACCAGGGAGGTTCCCCCCTCGACAAAGACCAGGGAGGTTCCCTCCCCGACAGAGACCAGGGAGGTTTCCCCCACGACGCCTCGACAAAGCCAGGGAGGTTTCCCCCCCCACGACGCCTCGACAAAGACCAGGGAGGTTTCCCCCCACGACGCCTTGAAAAGACCAGGGAGGTTTCCCCCCCAGACGCCTCGACAAAGACCAGGGAGGTTTCCCCCCCCACGACCCTCGACAAAGACCAGGGAGGTCCCCCCCACGAGGCCTCGACAAAGACCAGGGAGGTTTCCCCCCCACGACGCTCGACAAAGACCAGGGAGGTTTCCCCCCCCCACGACGCCTCGACAAAGCACAGGGAGGTTCCCCCCCACGACGCCTCGACAAAGACCAGGGAGGTTGCCCCCCCCACGACGCCTCGACAAAGACCAGGGGAGGTTGCCCCCCCCACGACGCCTCGACAAAGACCAGGGAGGTTTCCCCCCCACGACGCCTCGACAAAGACCAGGGAGGTTTCCCCCCCACGACGCCTCGACAAAGACCAGGGAGGTTTCCCCCCCCCCCACGCCGCCTCGACAAAGACCAGGGAGGTTGCCCCCCCCACGACGCCTCGACAAAGACCAGGGAGGTTTCCCCCCCCCACGACGCCTCGACAAAGACCAGGGAGGTTTCCCCCCCCCCGACGCCTCGACAAAGACCAGGGAGGTTCCCCCCCCACGACGCCTCGACAAAGACCAGGGAGGTTTCCCCCCCCCACGACGCCTCGACAAAGACCAGGGAGGTTTTCCCCCCCCACGACGCCTCGACAAAGACCAGGGAGGTTTCCCCCCCCCACGACGCCTCGACAAAGACCAGGGAGGTTCCCCCCCCCCGACGCCTCGACAAAGACCAGGGAGGTTTCCCCTCGACAAGACCAGGGAGGTTTCCCCCCCCCGACGCCTCGACAAAAGACCAGGGAGGTTCCCCCCCCCGACGCCTCGACAAAGACCGGGGAGGTTTCCCCTCGACAAAGCACGGGGAGGTTTCCCCCCCTCGACAAAGGACCAGGGAGGTTCCCCCCCCCCCGACGCCTCGACAAAGACCAGGGAGGTTCCCCCCCTCGACAAAGACCAGGGAGGTTTCCCCCCCCCCCGACGCCTCGACAAAGACCAGGGAGGGTTTCCCCCCCCGACGCCTCAGACAAGACCAGGGAGGTTTCCCCCCGACGCCTCGACAAAGGCCAGGGAGGTTTCCCCCAACGCCCAAAGGTTTTCCCCCCCAACGCCTCGACAAAGACCTTTCCACCAGATACTAGGACACAAATCTACCTTTCAGCAGGACAACCTAAAACGCAAGGCCAATTATACACTGTTGCTTACCAAGACGACATTGAATATCCTGAGTGGCCTAATCAGTGGACTTCAAATCAAGCTTGAAAATCTAAATGGCAAGATTTGAAAATGGCTGTCTAGCAATGTTCAACAACCAACTTGACACGGCTTGAAGAATTTAAAAACAGAATGTGCAAATATTGTACAAGCCAGGTGTGTAACGCTTTTTGAAACACGAACATCTATTAACTTACGGGTTGAATAATTAAAATAATGTTTTATTTTCCATTACTTTATGTAGATCGTTGAAAAAAACAATAATTACAATTCAATGTAATTTTATCCCACTTTGAAACAAAATGTTGGAAAAGTCAGTGTGTGAATCCTTCCTGAAGACACTGTACATACTAGTGCCCTACATTAGAGCAGAGCACTACGGGCCCCGGTCAACAGTAGTGCCTACAGAGCTACTACGGGCCCCGGTCAACAGTAGTACACTATATAGGGGGTATGGTGCAATGTCAATTGGGACACACACAGACCTCATTACACTAAACACTGCAGGTGAGGTGGAACTAACACAGGTGATCGTGACAACCAGAAATGGCTGGTCTTGCTGTTGACTTGGGGGGGGCATTTCCTAGAACTTTCTCTTGAATGTAAACATTGGCTGTTTGACATGCACACACACCAGGAGTTTCCATTAGTCGGTAATAGGCGGCCCGATAAAAAGAAAAGCTGATATAAAAAGTGCCCCAAAAACATTACCATCACAAAATAACATGTTAGCCTAGTCGTTACAGGAAATAGCAGTCGATTAAAAATAAAAATAAAAAYGTATTTCAAACAGTCATGCTTATCGGTCTATAGCCTTGTTAATGTTATGTTTTAAAATGTTCATTTGCATAATTTTGAAGATTTATGATACAGATTGAGAGAGGAAAAATACTACTCTAGTAGAGCTGCTGCTACAGCTCCTCAATGTAACGTGCACCAAACAGAGGAGTTTCAGGCTATTTCTTCGAACGGTGTCGAGAACGACAGAGTAGGAACTACASAAGTCAAGAAAAGTGTCCGTCGAGTGATCAGTTGAGGAAGAGAGATAATAGACCAATGGTGACTAGCTCACAGATGACTTCCTGTCGCTAAAGTCTGCTTATCAACTCTGAGGTCACCTTCTCAGAACAGAGCGTAGACGGGGGAAATGATCGAGTTCCTGCTCATCACCAGATACCACTCTGCTGTGTGTGTGCTCCTTCATCAGTAGATCGCAACCAGTGGTATATAATGACTAGTGTTGAAAACAGCACGATTAACAGCACACGTTAAATGTCAAGGCAAATCAACAAAGAGACCCTATATTGGCTTGGCAAAGGATAGAGAAAACGTTTAAGGTTAGGTAACTCACACCTATAGACTAGAAAATATTCTCTGTTTGAGGCGTCGAGGGAATCTCATGCTTTCATTGAACAGCTGCTGCTGACTAATGGCAGGAGGAAACAGAGTAGTGGGGGTTTGGAGAGGGAGGGAGAACAAAGGGGGGGGATCTGAGAATTATTCATTGAGTTAGTTCTGGACACAGAGAGTTTAGTCACATCAGCAACGACCCGCTAACAGACACCACCAGCCTGCTAGAGGGACGGCAGGGTTAGAGGGGGACACAGAGAGCAGTCACACCAACAACGACCCACTAATAGACACCACCAGGCCCCGTATGGGACAACCAGGGAGTGGAGAGAGGGCCGTATGGGGGGACAACCAGGAGAGGAGAGAGGGGCCGTATGGGGAACAACCAGGAGAGGAGAGAGGGGCCGTATGGGGGACAACCAGGGAGTGGAGAGAGGGGCCGTATGGGGACAACCAGGGAGAGGAGAGAGGGCCGTATGGGGACAACCAGGAGAGGAGAGAGGGGCCGTATGGGGACAACCAGGGAGAGGAGAGAGGGCCGTTATGGGGACAAGCAGGGAGAGGAGAGGAGGCCGCTATGGGGACAAGCAGGGAGAGGAGAGAGGGGCCGTAATGGGGACAACAGGGAGAGGAGAGAGGGGCCGTATGGGACAACAGGGAGAGGAAGAGAGGGCCGTATGGGGACAACCAGGGAGAGGAAGAGGCCGTTATGGGGAAACCAAAGGGCAGGGAGAGGGAGAGGCCGTAATGGGGACAACCAGGGAGAGGAGAGAGTGCCGTATGGGGACAAGCAGGGAGAGAGGAGGGCCGTATGGGGACAAGACGGAGAGGAGAGGAGGGCCGTTATGGGGACAACCAGGGAGAGGAGAGAGGCCATATGGGGACAAGAGGAGAGGAGAGGGGGCCATATGGGGACAAGCAGGGAGAGGAGAGAGGGGCCATATGGGGACAAGCAGGAGAGGAAAGGGGCAGCCAGATTAGGACCACTGATTGCCAATTAACTAATTAAATCATTATTCAAAATGACAAATGTAACTGAGAACTTAATGATATTTTTAGTTTAAAATGACCAGACTAAATAAAATACAAACGTAAAACACTGGTGTGTTAATGATGCGAGGATTATCTAACTAGTATTTCGCAATGAAGAAAAAAAATGTCAATGAAAACGAGTCGCCTCTCGTTAAACGACAACCAAGACTTTATTCAAGAGTCCRCTACTGTTGACCAATTACCGACAAAAGGGGCGTAGACTTCAGCTTCCCTCGAGAAAACGGTGTGCCCCGAACAGCCGGAAAAAAGTAAAAAGAACTCACCGAAGCAGACAAATGAACACACACCTCACTGTGCACAGCCAGCTGTTTGTTTATAAAATGATAAGTGGTAGAACAGGTAAGGTGGTTAGTCAGTGACTTGTTGCTAAGTGTGAGCAGAACACCTGTATGACTCAGGAAGCAGTCTAAAGGCTAGATGTTGACTCAAACAGATTTGGCCTTGTTAGTATCAGGGAGCTGTTGACTGGTCATTTTTGCAGGACTTGTAAACTTTTCTATGTTACAGTCAACTAAAGACAACAGAGTGGTGGGGCTTTGAGTGTAGGCCCATGTTCAAAAAGGCAATATTGTGGAAAGTTCTAGAAAGAAATACATAATGTAGAACAAACTTGCCTCCCTGATATGTACTGTTTATTTTCTGGGAGAAAGAGCAACATTGCCCTACCAAGCAAAAAAGGCAGTAACTGCTAATTGGGTCAAATTTGTCATTTTTGCTCCATTAAATACATACTTAATCTTGTGGACAAGTATCCTGCCTCTATTGTATTGTGTTTTGGAGAAAATGGGGGTCATGTTAGCAGTAACTGCATCAAGTTACTGTGTAACCAAGGTAAATAAAAAGCTATTTTTCTCAGTTCTACGCTATGAGCAGTGACTGCCTTTTGGCTTGGTAGGGCAGAATAGCTAAATAGCTTTGGGGTGAAAATGGTTTAAACCCCTTTATTGAAGACAAACAGCCAGTGGATGGGAGTATATGTACTGGATGGGTACAGGGCGTGTCACAGACACCGATGCAGTGCTCCCGAACAAGTTATAACACCTTCMTTGAGGATAACACAGTGCCAKCGACGKGMCCCGCTTTGAGGATAACACAGAAATGTGTCTGTTACTTGAAGCACCTTCGGCAGCGATCACAGCCTCCAGTCTTCTTGGGTTTGACGCTACAAGCTTGGCACACCTGTATATGAGGACTTTCTCCCATTATTCTCTGCAGATCCTCTCAAGCTCTGTCAGGTTAGATGGGGAGAATCGCTGCACAGCTATTTTCAGGTCTCTCCAGAGATGTTTGATCAGGTTCAAGTCCAGGATCTGGCTGGGCCACTAGGAGATTCGGAGACCTGTCCCAAAGCCACTCCTGCATTGTCTTGGCTGTGTGCTTGGGGTCGTTATCCTGTTGGAAGGTGAACCGTCACCCCAGCTCGAGGTCCTGAGCAGGTTAAGGATCTCTGTACTTTGCTCCGTTAATCTTTTCCTCGATCCTGACTAGTCTCCCAGTCCCTGCAGCTGAAAAACAGCTCCACAGCATGATGCTCATGTGTTGCTACCATGCTGTTGTCTTAGGTCTCTCTATGTCGTGTTGTCTTGGTGTCTTTTGTCCTATATTTTTTTTATTTAAAATGTATTTGTATTTTTCATCCCCTGTRCCCACAGGTTGCCTTTTGGTTATCATTGTAAATACGAATTTGTTCAACTGACTTGCCTAGTTAAATATAAATATTAAAAACAGTGGCGACCCGTCTTTAAATAAATAATAAAGAAATTCTGCCACCATGCTTCACCGTGGGGATGGTATTAGCCAGGTGATGAGCGGTGCCAGGTTTCCTCCAGACGTGACGCTTGGCATTCAGGCCAAAGAATTTAGTATTGGTTTCATCAGACTAGAGAATCTGGTTTCTCATGGTCTGAGAGTCCTTTAGGTGCCTTTTGTCAAACTCCAAGTGGGCTGTCATGTGCCTTTTACTGAGGAGTGGCTTCCATCAGACCAGACTATCATAAAGGCCAGATTGGTGGAGTGCTGCAGAGATGGTTGTCCTTCTGGAAGGTTCTCCCATCTCCACAGAGGAACTCTGGAGCTCTGTCAGTGACCATTGGGTTCTTGGTCACCTCCCTAACCAAGGCCCTTCTCCCCAGATAGCGCAGTTTGGCCGAGCAGCCAGCTCTAGGAAGTCTTGATGGTTCCAAACTTCTTCCACTTAAGAATGATGAAGGCCACAGTGTTCTTGGGGACCTTCAATTCTGCAGAAATGTTTTGGTACCCTTTCCCAGATCTGTGCCTAGACACAATCCCGTCTTGGAGCTCTACGGACAATTCCTTCGACCTCGTGGCTTGGATTTTTGCTCTGACATGCACTGTCAACTGTGGGACCTTATATAGACAGGTGTGTGCCTTGCCAAATCATGTCCAATCAATTACATTTACCACAGGTGAACTCCAATCAAGTTTTAGAAACATCTCAAGGGTGACCAATGGAATAAGGATGCACCTGAGCTCAATTTCCAGTCTCATAGGAAAGAATCTGAATACTGATGTAAATAAAAGGTTTTTATAATTGTTTGCAAATTTGTTTTCGCTTTGTCATTATGGGGTATTGTGTGTAGATTGGTAAGAAAAACATTTAATTGAATCCATTATATAATAAGGCTGTAATGTAACAAAATGTGGGAAAAGTTAAGAGATCTGAATGCACTATTTGGGTCAAGGCCATCCTATTCCTCTACATATACTATTCTATCCTTCAGATGCACACACACACACACACACACACACTTCTAAATGCCATTCTTTGACTTAAGATCCATGTGGTTGTGTATTGTTAGATATTACTGCACTATAGGAGCTAGGTTACATAAGCATTTCGCTACACCCGCAATAATAGCATGTGCTAAATATGTGTATGCGACCAATACATTTAGATTGTATGTACTTTACGTGCAATAGCCTAACGTTATATAAGAGAGATACACACCTTCTGCTATGAGTTCTTCCACCGTGACTTGATACCGGCCCACGGCYAACACTTTCCCAAAGTAGTTACTGACGACTCCAGAGCTCGATCCGGACCCGGAACCTCCTCCCGGTCCGCCGCTCTCCGACTTCGGCATACGGGAAAACTTCTTCATTCTTTGCTGTCGAGACTGACCTASAAATACAGTCCTTTGGTTCAACTACGGTCGACAGTAGCCAACTTTAATGAAGGATTCCTGACCCCCCCCCCCCCTTTCTACTTATGCCAAATGTTGTTATCTCGCATACTCTTTGAAATGACTTGACTTGCACTTTAACGTCATGACACAGCAAGGCGAAATTATCAGGCGAGGAAATGTTGCTCCTCTTGACCGACTGGTCAGCGGTTTAGCTAGCTATCTGGCTAACAACTCTGCCTCCGAGTTGACAACAAAATGTGCTTGTTAGTTTTGGTCTTTTGACGTTAAAGCGAGATAATGAGACAGTAGATCCACGCTGTTAGCTAGTTACCCGTGTAATATCAGCTAGRTAGCGTGTGGCTATCAGGCACTCGTTGCTGCACCAAAACAGTCTGCAGACAGTAGTAGGCAGACGCTTCAACAACGAGCGCTAGAAGGCATGTTAAAGCACGAAAGAGCATATATCACGATACCGGTGTTGTGAGCACGGTATGCGACTCCGTCTCGCTAGCTGGCTGGCTATAAAATGTCCAACTGCTCCTTTTGTCAAACGATTCGTCGAAGAACCACTTGCCTTCAGCCCGCTACTTCTCTGGGACACTTCTCGCTAGGCTTGATGGTTGGCTAACTGTCTTCACTTGCTTCTATCAAGATAAGCTAGCTACGACCACATGTAACCACCACCGTGCAATCCCACCGAAACTCCGCACGAACCGTTCATTAAATATCGCGTGCAATTCCGGTGGTTCGATTTATTTTATCATGTCTTCGGCCTCGTGTCTTGTTGATACCAGCCAGGCGCAGGCTCGGTAAACTTCGACCTCCTTCTTGACTAACCCAGCTCTGTCCGTCCCCTCCTATTGTTATGATTGGTTTGTTATTGTCCAATCAGACAGTTGACAACCTAACCC